>NC_037673.1:174344742-174406360 GCF_003255815.1 Theropithecus gelada | reverse complement strand
CCCCATCACCCAGAACCCCCCCTGCCCATCCCCATCACCCAGAACTCCCCCTGCCCCGTCCCCAGCAGTTTGCCCCCTTCACCCAGGGACTCGTCCCTAAGCCCCTCTGACATCATCTTCACTACAGTCATGCTCAGCTCTGATGGCCACCTCTGATGGCCACTCCGGAGGCTTTGCTGTCTTTCTCTTTCTTGACCCCCACCCTTGGCCACTCCCCCATGCTGGGCAGTCCCGGGTGTCTCGGCTACGCTTCCCACCTCGTCTGTGACCTTGGCTCCTTTGCCATTCTCACAGGACCCACCTGCCCTGTGAATGAATCTTCCCTGGCCCTCTCCTCTCCTCTCTCCCACAGTCTCCCACTCCTGTGACGCTGACCATGTCCTCTCTCTGCCTCCAGCCACATCCTCCCCACTGGGTCCCCGAGGTTGGACATTGCCCTGCTAAAGCCAGCATCTCCCCCAGCTTTCTTCCCTGGGCTTCCCCATCGCAGGGAGGAGGCATCTAGCCACCTGCTTCCCTGTGTAGACACCTGGCTCCATCCTCGATCCCTTCCCTGCCCACGCCAAGTCCTCGTGAGCCTTCTCCGCCATGTCTTGGACCCGTGTCCTCTTCTCTGTTCTCACCGCCATGGCCTCCTGCAGCTCTCATCGCCCCCGACGCCATGCCCCCACCTCCAGCCTCACCGTGGATGTCCAGGGCCCTCCAGCTTCTGAGCCTTCACTCTTATGTCTTCCTGTACCCAGAACATCTCCTCTACCTGGACTCCCACCCCAAGATCATTACCCTTTGTCCTTTAAGCCCAGCTCAAGCATCTCCTCCAAAAACACCTCTAACCCTTTTGTCCAAGAGGTGTCGCCGGGCACTTAGCAGAGGCAGCCCCCAGGCATGTAAATGCAGGGAACAGCGAATGAATGAATGCCCCGCCCCTAAGCAACGTCACAAGGTGGCCGTGGGGACGAAGCCAGGCCAGCTCACCACCAGGAGGACCCCAGGCTGACTGGACCCAAGAGGCGGCAGTGGCAGGTTTTCTCCAGGCCTCAGACTCCTCTCCCTGGAGCTGGGCACAGGCTTTCTGCCTCCTCGTTGCACTGGGTTTGCAGGGTCGAGTTCCTTACACAGAGGCCCTCCAGATACACTCCTTAGCGCTCACCGGCAGGGAGCACCCTTCGTGTCTCTTTCTGCCTTGACTTCTGGAAGCTGAAGCCTGTTTTGCGTTCAGTAGCTGGAGCTTCCTTTAGCTTCTGTGTGTAATCACCCCAGACCCTGCCAAATACACACTTTATTACTCCGTTCTTATTTTCACCCTCGTAAAAGGTTTTATTGCCTTTTATTATAAGTTCCTGACGTGATTTTTGGAAGGAGATGAGGAACACAGAGTCACTTTTTAGGGCAAAGTATGATATTATTCAGCGTACTTCAAACTCCATTTAACTTATGACTCGACTTTAAAACAACCTCAAAGTCAAGGAAAGACAGACCCAGTGGGTCCCTGGCCCTGTGCTGGGCTCTTTCAAGTCCTTTATCTCGTGCGATCCTCAGAGCACTGCAGGATAAGAATATGTTATTATACCCACTTGCTGATGAGGAAACTGAGGCTCCAAGGGGTACAGTACCTTGCCAGAGGCCAGCTGCTGGCCAAGGGGTGGGCGGGATCCCACCCCCTCGTTGTTTTTCCTGTGCGGTGTCCCGATCGTCTGCCTATCCAAAAACAGTGAGCTGCACGGAACAGATGTGCCTCTCTGATTGGCTTGGCTGGGCCTTGAGTTTCTTTCTAGATAGTTACACACATATGCACATCCTGGCTTTTTGCCTTCCCTTGTATAAAGAGGCCTTTTTCCTGTGTCCCTTGGGAGAAAGGCTTTTTTTTTTGGGGGGTGGGGGGAGACAGAGTCGCTCGGTCACTCAGGCTTGAGTGCGGTGGCACAATCTCAGCTCACAGCAGCCTCTGCTTCCCAGATCCAAGTGATTCTCGTGCCTCAGCCACCTGAGTAGCTGGATCACAGGCATGCGTCACCATGCCCGGCTAATTTTTGTATTTTTAGTAGAGATGGCGGGATTTCACCATGTTGGCCAGGCAGGTCTCGAACTCCTGGCCTCAAGTGATCCACCCGCCTTGGCCTTCCAAAGTGCCGGGATTGTAGGCATGAGCCACCGCACCCGCAGAGAAAGGCTGTTTTTGCCAGGTAAGGCAGTGCCTGGCTGAGATGCCTTCCTGAGGCTGCTGCAGACCTGCAGATAGGGTGATCCTGCCTGCCTTCAGGGCAGGGGCCTCCCTAGCTCCGAGTAGGAGCTCCACAGTCCTGCAGTGTTTCTGTGTCTCTATCTGAACTGGAATGGATTTCCTGCCTTCCCCTGGCTGGCTTCTTAGCTAGAGAATCCCAGAACTGTGCCTGCACTCTGGGGTCCCCTTTCTTTCTAAGGGCCTTGGGCAGGACCCTCTCTCCTCCCAGACCCTCCTATCCTCAAGAGTGTCCGTCACTCTCCCCTGCTCCCACAGCACTAGATACCTCCCTCCATCTCAGTGCTTCCCACACCTGGGGCGGTGGCCTGGTCTGCAGAGTTGTCCTGCTTCTCCACCAAAGCATGGGCTCCTCAGGGCAGGGCCTGGGCTAGGCCCCCACTCAGGAGATGGTCCATAAATGCTTATTGATGGGAAGGAGGAGAGAAGGGAGAGAGAAAGAGGGCCTTGCGGACAAAAGAGGAACACAGTTAGGAGACTGCTTGGCCAGTGCCTACACAAACCTACAGAGACAAATGGAGGCACTGCCAGCTCTCCACAGCTGCTAGCCTTGCATCGGCAGTTTCCATGCTAGGGCCTTTTATCTGCCCTGTCCCCAAGAAACTCTTTCTAAAAAGCCAGTGGAAGAAGCACTTCTGGAATGGTGGAGTAAGGAACTCTGAAGATCTCCTCCATAAAGGAGCAAAAACAATGGAGAAGACTGACCTTTTCACAACTCTAGAAACGAACAAAAGTTTTGCAGCAGCCCAAGAAATGTTTATTCAGGAAATATCTGAATCTTGCTATTAATAAGAACAGTGAGATTTGTAGCATTTTAATGTTCTCTCTCAAGCTCCATGGTAGCCTTCAAAAACAGCTTTAAAAACCATGCATGGTGCACCCCTGTAATCCCAGCACTTTGGGAGGCCGAGGCAGGTGGATTGCTTGAGGCCAGGAGTTTGAGACCAGCCTGGCCAACATGATGAAACCCCATTCCTACTAAAAATACAAAAATTAGCCAGGCATGGTGGTACATACCTGTAGTCCCAGCTACTCAGAGGCTGAGGCACAAGAATCGCTTGAACCCAGGAGGCAGAGGTTGCAGTGAGCTGAGATTGTGCCACTGCACTCCAGCCTGGGCAACAGAGCTAGACTCTGTCTCAAAAAACAAACAAGCAAAAAAAAAACACACACACACTCACAACCCAGCAATGTCACAACCACGTACTTGTTTGTGAAAACTAGCAACCGCTGGAGGAAGCAGAACAGGTTGGAAGCTTGCAAATGCCCATCCCCAGAGAGTTGTCACTATTTGACTTGTCAGGCAGCTCCGTGGAAAAGTACCATACTCAAGGCTTGTCTCTAGGTGGCCTATGCACAGCGTGCTCAGAAGGAAGAGCCCTGTCCCCAGGGTGCTTAGCAAAAACAATCAGCAGCAGTTGTTGACCATTGAAGCTGCTCGAGGTGATAACACCAGTGGATGACTTGAAAACTTAAAATAGGCCAGGCGCAGTGGCTCACGCCTGTAATACCAGCACTCTGGGAGACCGAGGTGGGTGGATCACGAGGTCAGGAGATCGAGACCATCCTGGCTAACACGGTGAAACCCCATCTCTACTAAAAATACAAAAAATTAGCCGGGTGTGGTGGCGGCACCTGTAGTCCCAGCTACTCGGGAGGCTGAGGCAGGAGGATTGCTTGAGCCCAGGAGGTGGAGCTTGCAGTGAGCCAAGATCGTGCCACTGCACTCCAGCCTGGGCGACAGAGCGAGACTCCGTCTCACAAAAAAAAAAAAAAAAAGAAAAGAAAACTTAAAATAAAAATATAGGGAATGAGATGTTCAGAGGAGCTTTGAAAAGCTCCAGCTTATTCTTGGGTATGTGGAAGGCACATGCATGTGCAGGGCTCTGTACATGTCCATTAAAAACCTGTCTTAGAGCCCCACTCTCACAAAGTACCATAACTGAAATGAAAATTCAGTAGAGGGCTTCAACAGTAGATTTGGGCCAACAGAAGAAAGAATCAGAACTTGCACATAGGTCAGTTGATATCATCCAGCCTAAGGAACAGAAGGAAAAAAGAATGAAGGAAAATGAGCAGAGCCTCAAAGACACTATCAAGTGTCCCAACATACACATAATGGTAGTCCCAGAAGGAGAGAACAGAGAGAAAGAAACAAAGGAATATTTGAAAAAAATGGCCAAATCTTCTTAATTTTAAAGAAAACCATGAATCTACGCATCTAAGCTCAACAAACTCCAAGGATGATAAACTCAAAGAGATACATACCTAAGCGCATCATAGTTGCACTGCTAAAAGCCAAAAAAAAAAAAAAAGAGTGAATCTTGGCCAGGCATGGTGGCTCACACCTGTAATCCCAGCACTTTGGGAGGCCAAGACAGGAGGATCACATGAGGTCAGGAGTTCAAGACCAGCCTGGCCAACGTGGTGAAATCCCATCTCTACTAAAAAAAAAGAAAAAAAGAAATATAAAAGTTAGCCAGGCATGGTGGCACGTGCTTGTAGTCCCAGCTACTCAGGAGGCTGAGGCACGAGAATCTCTTGTACCTGGGAGGCGGAGGTCACAATTACCCAAGATCATGCCACTGCACTCCAGCCTGGACAACACAGTGAGACTCTGTCTCAAAAAAAAAAAAAAAATATTGAAAGCATCATCAGAGAAATAGCATGTCACTATACAAAAAAAAAGAAAAAGAAAAAGAAAAAAAGAAATAGCATATCACAGAAAAGGGATGCTCAATAATACTAATAGCTGGTTTCTCATCAGAAACCATGAAAGCCAAAAGGCGGCAGTAGGATGACATTTTCAATAAGTGACAAAAGGAAAAAAAACTGTCAACAAAGAAATCTATACCTGGCAAAACTATCTTTGAAAATTGAGGCCGGGCGCGGTGGCTCACGCCTGTAATCCCAGCACTTTGGGAGACCGAGGCGGGTGGATCACGAGGTCAGGAGTTCAAGACCAGCCTGGCCAAGATAGTGAAACCCCATCTCTACTAAAAAAAAAAAAAAGAAAAAATACAAAAAATTAGCCAGGCATGGTGGCACGCACGCGCCTGTAATCCCAGCTACTGTGGAGTCTGAGGCAGAGAATTGCTTAAACCTGGAGGGGCGGAGGTTGCAGTGAGCCGAGATCATGCCGCTGCATTCCAGCCTGGGCGACAGAGCGAGACTCTGTCTCAGAAAAGAAAAGAAAATTGAAGGAGAGTAGCCAGGTGCGGTGGCTCATGCCTGCAATCCCAGCACTTTGGGAGACCAAGGCGGGCGGATCACCTGAGGTCAGGAGTTCTAGACCAACCTGGTCAACATAGTGAAGCCCCCTCTCTACTAATAATACAAAAATTAGCTTGGTGTGGTAGTGCATGCCTGTAATCTCAGCTACTCGAGACGCTGAGGCAGGAGAATCGCTTGAACCCAGGAGGCAGAGGTTGCAGTAAACTGAGATCGTGCCACTGCACTCCAGCCTGGGCGACAAAGCCAGTCTTGGTCTCAAATAAAAATAAACTAGAAAAATAAGAGCAAACTTAACCCAAAGCAAGCAAAAGAAAGAAAATCATAAAATCAGGGTGAAAAGAAATGAAATGGAAAATAGAAAAACAGTAGAGAAAATCAGCATAACCGGAAGTTGATTCTTTGAGAAGATCAACAAAACTGACAAACCTTTAACTAGACTGACTAAGAAAAACGGTGGAGTCTCAAATTACCAAGATCAGGGCTGAAAGAAGGTACATAACTAGCAACCTTAAAAAAATGAAAAGGATTAAAAGGAAACACTTCTAACGATTGTATGCCTACAAATTAGATAACATAGGCGAAATGGACACATTCCTGGAAAGACACAACTGCCAAAACTGACTCAAGAAGAAGTCAAAAATCTGAATAGACCTGTAACAAAGAGAAAGATTCAATCAGTGATCAAAAAACTTTTGCAAAGAAAAGCCCAGAATCAGATGGCTTCACTGATGAATTCTAACAAACACTTGAAGAATTAATAACAATCTTTCGCAAACCCTTTAAAAAATAGAAAGGGAGAGAACACTTCTCAACTCATTCTGAAGCAAGATTAACTCTGATACCAAAACTAGACAAAGACATCACAAAAAAAGAAACTATAGACCAATGTCTTTTATGAACACAGACATAAAAATCCTCAACAATACAAGCAAAGGAATCCAGCAAAAGGGTTATAAACCGAGTGGGATTTGACACAAAAATACAATGTTGGTTTAACATCCAAAATCAATCAATGCAGTACATCATATTATTGAATAAGAGATAAAAACCACATGATCATCTCAGTAACTGCAGATAAAGCATTTGATGAAATCCACAACTTGTCATTATTTTAAAAAACCGACTCAGGCTAGGCACAATGGCTCACTTTGTAATCCCAGCACTTTGGGAGGCCAAGGCGGGCAAATCACTTGAGGTCAAGAGTTCGAGACCAGCCTGGCCAACGTGGTGAAACCCCATCTGTACTAAAAATACAAAAATTAGCTGGGTGTGATGGTGCATGCCTGTAGTCACAGCTACTCGGGAGGACAAAGCAGGAGAATCGCTTGAACCTGGGAGGCAAAGGTTGCGGTGAACTAAGATCGCGCCTTTGTACTCCAGCCTGGGTGACAGAGCGAGACTCCATCATTAAATAAATAAATAAGTAAATAAATAAGCAAATATCTACTCAACAAATCAAGAATTTAAAAACAAACTTCCTCAACTTGATAAAGGGCATCTATGAAAAACCCACAGCTAACTAATAGCATACTTAATGGTGAAAGACTGAACGATTTACCCCTGATATCAGGAACATGACAAGGATGTTCACTCCTCTGCTACTACTATTTAACTTTGTGTTGAAGGTTTTAGCAAGGACAATTAAGCAAAAAGGAGACATTAAAGACATTCATAAGGGAAAAGAAGTAAAACGATCTCTATTTGCAGATGACGTGATCTCATGCATAGAACATTCTAAAGAATCCACATCTGGCACATGTACCCCTGGACTTAGAAGTTAAAGAAAAAATAAATGTTCCCAACCTCGAGTGAAAAAAGATATTCTTTCATATTTTTTCTGAATGTTTACTTTTTACATTTGAATCCTTAATCTATATGGAATTGATTTTTTATATTCGGTTTGAGATACATGTATAATTTCATTTTTCCCCAGTTTAATTTTGGTGAAGTCCAATCTATCAGTTTTTTCTTTTGTACTTTGTGCTTTTAGTTATATCTAAGAATCAATTACCTAACTCAAGACCATGAAGATTTATTCCTGTTTTATTGTAAGGATTTTATAGTCAAATCAATAGGCTAACTTCCCATCTTAACAACTAGAAAATGAGGCCAGGCATGGTGGCTCACACCTGTAATCCTAGCACTTTGGAAGGCCAAGGCAGGTGAATCACTTGAGGTCAGGAGTTCGAGACTAGCCTGGCCCACTCTGCTCCTTTGGGGAAAAGTCCCTAAAGGTTGTTGTCTTTATTCTGGGAATGGGTTCAGGCTTTTGAGAGCTGGGAGCCAGGGTGCGGCATCTTACCTGAGCTGGCTGAATGAGAGAGGAAGAGAGGCTCAATCAGGACCAGGGAGAGCAGGTCACAGGCAGAGGGGAGGTTAGGAGTCCAGGGGCAACAGAGAGGAGCAGGTGTGGGACTGTGAGCAGGGACAGTGACCCTGGCAGCCTCAGGCCACTGAAGCCAGCCCTCACCTCCTGGTGTGTAGGCCTGGCCCCTGCCAGGCTGTGGGAAATACTCCTCTTGGTTTGCGTTTCAGGAAGGCTGGACACGCCCTTTGGGAAACACTAGAGACATGATTGTTCCCAGAGGGGCTGAGAGCTGAAGGTGGGCGTCGGGGGCTCCCAAGACCACCACGCACTTCTGCTTACCTGGTAACACAGCAAGCAGCTTGCCCACCTGCTCCTAACCCCAGGGAGTGAGTGGGCAAGTTTCCCAGTTTGAGGAACTCTCTTGGGCCACATCCATTCAGCCCAAGAGGCCCCAGAGTCATCAAACCCTCTACTTCATCAGGTGCTTTCACCTGTTTCCCAGGTCATCTGGCTCTTACTGAATGGCTGCCACATTCCTGACAGCAAAGTCAGTGGAACCATCGTATGCTTGGAACATGCGTTTGAAGGCCGTGCACGGAAGGGCTGGGCCTCGGGGCATCACCTGTGGTCACCTGGAAGCCCTGCAGCCAGCTCACTTTCTAAGCAGGAACCCCTGGCTGGCCTGGACCAGCCCCTCTGTCTCATCCATCACTCTTGGATGCCCAGCTTGCTTCAGGCCGTACAGTCCATCTCCAGAGGCTGTGGCAGCCACAGCACAGACCTAGTACATGAGGTCAAGTGCAGAGGGCTCCGAAAATGCGATGGCGTCCAGGCGCTCTTGCCCTTTTCGGCCCTCATCCATTCAGCAGGTGCTGGCTAAGTGTTTGTGCCTGCCCAGCTCCCATCTGGGCAGCAAGGAGACAGCAGGAACTGGGCAGATGTGGTCCCTCTCAGGGAAGTGCCTTGCCGGAGACTGACAGAAACAGTCCCCGCCCCACAAGTAAATCATCACTACCGATTGCAACAAACGCATGGAAGGAAATAACCAGGGAAAGATGACAGAAACCAGTGCGGGGAGGGTGGGAGACATCTTTGTCTTTGACATGTCTGTTTTTTGTTTGTGTTTTTGAGATGGAGTCTCACTCTGTTGCCCAGACTGGAATGCAGTGGCCTGATCTTGGCTCACTGCAACATCTGCCTCCCAGGTTCAAGCGATTCTCCAGCCCCAGCCTCCTGAGTAGCTGGGATTACAGGTGCCCACCACCACACCCAGCTAATATTTGTAGTTTTAGTACAGATGGGTTTTCACCATGTTGGCCAGGCTGGTCTCAAACTCCTGACCTCAGGTGATCCACCCTCCTCGGCCTCCCAAAGTGCTGGGATTACAGACATGAGCCACTGCGCCTGACCTTGTCTTTGACATCTTTGGATGTCACCGTTGTAGAAGGTTTGTCCAAGGGAGTGGCAACGGAGCCATGCCATGCCGGCTGCAGGAACATAGCCGCTGTGAATGTCTAAGGGTGAAGGGAGCTGGCAGCTTGGGGAACTGAGAGGGAAGGGTGGAGCAGAGCACTGTGCCCAAGGGCACTGGAGACTGGCAAGGACTGGGCCATGCAGGAAGGCTGGGCCAGGAGTTTTCGTTCCATGTGCCGTGGGAAGCCCTGGAAAGGGGTTGGGCATTTTTTAAATGCCCCTCTGGCTGGTGGGGTTGGGTACCCAGGAGAAGGAGTCAGGTTAGGAGGCTGTGATGATGGTGCTGGCGTGAAGCAATGGTAGCCTGGTGACATGGTGCCAGTAGGGCCCAAGAGAAGTGGTGGGCAGTGTGTTTTAAAGTCCTGTAGATGAGCTTGATGTGGCCTGTCCCACTAGCAAGGAGATCAGTCTCCGGAATGCCACCATTCCCACTCTACCACCCCCTCTGGAGACCATGGATGGTGCCATGGGTTTAGGGTCCTGCGGGACTGCCTCTGGCTGGACTACCGCCTCACCAGCCGGGTGACTCAGACACACCACACACCCTCCCGGGGACCTCAGGGGAAGCTCAGTACACGTTAGAGCTCTTTCTGCCAGAACAGTTTCTCTCTGCCCAGGTCAGAAGAGGACGTGACCCTGGGCATGGCAGCCTTTCTGGGCCTCAGTTTCCTCATCTGTAAAATGCACCTAGTGAGGTTGAAGCAGGGGTTACATGATGGTCTGGGGAACGCATTCATGGAGCCTCCAGTGCATGATGAGTGCTCAGCGAGGGAGCGATGGTTACTCTTACAGCCCCTCGTTCGTCTCGTCTGGGCTGCACCTCACGCCAGTCCCCAGGGCTCTGCTCTCAGGACCTCAGGCTCTCGGAATAATAATCCCAGCCTGAGCTTCCCTGGAGGCAGCTTGGACATGAGTGTGAGGAAAGGCAGCAAAAGCTGGGAGGAGCAGACAAAGACACAACTTTCTCCCGCCACTGTCAAGTTCAAGTGTGTTGATGCTTTTGACTCTGTGAGCCATACACAAATATCCAGTGGTGTGAAAGAGCCCAGGGTGAGAGGTCAGTCTCTCTGCCACTCCTGCCCTCTGGCCATTCAGCCCCCCTACTCAGAAGCAACCCTGATGACCACTTCCTTGCACCCACACCTAGAGATGTCCTGTTTATACAAACAAAGGTCTACAGATCATTTTTACTACATGCCATTCTATACCCTTTTAAAATGCAGCAATACGCCCTGGAGATCGTTCCATCTCAGAACTTACAGAACATTACCTTTTTCACGGCTGCATAGTATTCCATTTGCAGCTGTACCATCCTCTATTTAATCAGTTCCATCTGTGCCATTTCTAATACTTTTACTATCTCAACACTTCTGTGATGAGGACTGTTTTTATACCCCTCTGCTTTTACATATGTGATAACATAGCTGCAGAATACATTTCTAGGAGGACAATTGCTGTGGCAATCGGCACATACAGTTTAAATCTTATTAAGTATTGCCAGATCACTCCCTAGAGAGAAGGTCCCAGTTTATCCTCTCACCAGTGTGTAAGGTGACTGTCCTCATTGCCCTTCACACAGTAGGTCATGAGACTTTTTTCATTTTTTTAATCTGATATGATCATAATTCTAACCTTCGCTTCTTTTATTATGAAGATTAGCACTTGTAGCTACAAAAGTTAATCCTCGTTCATAATCCAGATATTTCAAGGCTATTTGTATTTTCTGTTCTGTGACTTCTTCATTCATATCTTTGGGTATATTGTTTCTACTGAGTTGCTGGTGTTTTGAGAGATGTCTTGTAGGAATGTTTTTATGTCAAGGTATCTAGCCTTTGTGACCTGAGTTAGATATATGTCTCCTAGGTTGGCTTTGTTTTTGAGCCAGAGTCTCACTCTGTCACTGAGGCCAGAGTGCAGTGATGTGATCTCAGCTCACTGCAACCTCTGCCTCCCAGGTTCAAGCAATTGCCCTGCCTCAGCCTCCCGAGTAACTGGGATCACAAGCACACGCCAGCACAGCTGGCTAATTGGTTTTTTGTCTTTTGTGGCTTCTGGATTACGAACCATAGGTGGAAAAGCCTGCCCTCTCCAACGCTAGAAAGGAATATTCCCACGTTTTCTTCTAGGATTTGTATAGTTTTCTTAACCTGTAAAATCGTTGATCCTTTTGGAATTCATCCTGGTCCATGCTGAGGCAGGGATCCAATTTCATTTTCTCGTGGCAGCTAGCGGTTATAACACATCTCCCCCTGCTGTTCCCAGAGGTTCAGGTGTGGAGGCCCTGGGGAGGGGGCTAGGCAGCGATTTGGGGAGGCAGATCACCACGTGGAAGGCACCACTGGGTTCGGGCCTTTGTCTTAGGAACAAGACGGTGAGGAGGGAAGTGCCAGGATCAGATCTGCGTTTTGAGAAACGTGACCCTGGCCCCAGAATGGGAGACGGGGGTGGTGATGGGGCTTCATTCTTGAAGCCATCTCTGGTCCCAGGTGCACCCATCTCATTGCTAGTCGGTGCCAGCCCCTGGGTCACCAGCCCTCTCTCCCGCAGTGCTTCTGGGTGAATTCTTATGAATCCTGATAGCTACATAGAAGCCCCTTACACAGCCTGGCGTCTGGACTCCGTGGCCTCCTCTCCTCTGATAGGCTTGGCCTCCTCTGACCACAACCTCTCCCTCCCGAGGTCTCTCCCGATATACATGCAGCATCCACAAATTCTCAGTTCACAAATTCCAGCCCACTTCCTCTCCCTGACCCCTACAACCCTTCCGTCTCCAGCCTTCGGATCCATGGATCCCAGCCCCTGGCCCCTCACCCCTCCAGCTGGAATCCTGCCAGCTGCCCCATGCCAGACCTCCCTGCTCCTCCCTCCTCCCTCGGTCCCACTCAGCAAAAGCCCCACCCCGGACTGAACCCAGCCCCCTCCACATGCTCCACTCCAGTGTGTACCGATTACCCAGCTGGAGAGGAACGCCCCCGGCCCCCGTGGCTCTTTCTGCCGCCTGGCTGAGGCCACGTTGTCCAACCCATTCAACCTCTCCCGCTCAGTCCCCCAACGCCTCCTGCACCGTCATCACCTGAGGCTGACGGTCTTGCTTCCTGCTTCACTGGGAGAGTTGGCACGATCAGAAGAGAACTTGCCTGAACTCCCACCTCCATGGCACGTGCCTGGCAGCACCAGGCACTCTTCCTCCTGCCGTCTCCACAGATGGACTGTCCAGGCCCCCATCTGTGCCTGCGCCAGGAGCCAGCCCTTCTCACCTCCTCAAGAACGTTGCTCCAGGAGTCTCCCCTTCTCCCCCCACGCCGAATCCTCTCTCTCTGCTGGACCACTCACATCCTACAAACGCGTGGCCATGTCACTCATCCTAAAGAAATACCCATCGCCAGGCCCCAGCCCCACAAAGCCACTGTTCATTTCCTCCCCTTTGCTGCAGAGCTCCTCAAAAGCACCCACTGTCCACATCCCTCACCCCCCTTCTCTCTGAAACCCTCTCCCATCAGACCCCACTCCTGTCACTCCCTAGACATGCCTCTGCATTGCTGCGTCCAGTTCCTGGTCTTCTTACCTGACCCATCTGCAGGGCGGTTCCTTTGCCCCGTGCACAGCGATCGCTCCCTCCTGGGACACTTCCTCTACTTCGCTTCCAGGACTTCTTCATCTTCTCTTTACTTCCAGCCGTGCCACGTGTGCCAAGCTTCTGACCCCTTCAGCCGAGCCTGTCCCACCACTATCTCCCCACCGCTGTTGATGGCAGCCCCATCCTTTCAGTTGCTCAAGCCAAAACTAGGGAAATCCTTTGGCTGTGCTGTCAGAATCAATCCAGAATCCAACCACGTCCAGCACTTCCACTGCCACCACCAGCTGTGAGCCACCGTCCTCTCTCCTCTGCACCATGCGGTAGCCTCTGCGTTCTACCCCTGCCACCCCACACCGGAGGATCTTTAAAATGTGAGCCAGGTCACATCCTCTCTCTGCTCAAGGCCGTACCCAATTGCCCCACCTCATTGCCCCTCTGAAGCCGCCTCCCACTGTTTCTTGCTGTGAGGGAGAGAGCGGAGGAAGGGCAGAAATAGAAGGGGGTGTGCGACCAAGGTATGGCTTTGCCATCCGAGGAATTAGAGCGTGTTTCAGAGCTGTTGGGAAGGACTTGTGTGAGAGGGCAAGTGTGACTGAGATCCAGAGGGACTGTGGATGGGGCCAGGCTCTGGGCAATACAGAGGGGACAGTGGCCTAATTGAAGGTGGGTCAGTTCCTCTGAGTTAACCTGAAGGCATGGAGAGGAGGGCAGGTGCAGGAGCAGGTGCGGGTGCAGGTACAGGAACAGATCGAGGGGGAGGGGCAGGTGGAAAGGCAGGTACAGGTATAGGCATAGTTGCAGATGCAGGTGCAGGCACAGGGGAGGTACAGATGCAGGCGCAGGCTGAGGTGCAGGTGCAGGCACAGATGTGTACAACCGGTGTTGGAAAGGCGATGGTGAACCTATCCGGCAGCTTTTGTTTGCTTTGGAAAATAGGAATCAAGGTCATTGGCTGACAGTGAGGAGTCAGCTCAATGGGATGTCCAGGTTGCCAGCATCTTGCTTTGCTCTGCCTCTGATCTAGACTTGGGGAAACTACTGTCCCCCATGTCATCATTCTTGGGTATGAGTACATCAGTGTTTCAAGCCAAAAATCCTTGTCATCTCTCTCCTTCCTCTATGTACCGCTACTGTGCGAGCCCCATCTCTCCTCTGACCAACATCTCCTGAGTCTCCGTTCCCCCCTTCATCCACCAGCACCTGCACAGGGACCCCTCGGCGCATCTCCAGGTGCACTCTTGTCCGTCCCCATCACTCCTCCATGCAGAACCCTTCACTGACTCCCCTTCACCCTTAGAACCAAGCCCCTCAGACCATGCCATGGAAACAAACCCCCAGGCTTGGCCGGCCCTGCCTTCTCTGGCCCTCCCTCGCTGCAGCAGCCTTCACTTCTCCTGGCTCCTCAAAAGCCCATGATCTTGGCATGTTCTGAGCTTGTCCATCTCTGCAACACTCCTCCCTCCTCTTTTCTCACCCTCTGGACTCGGCCCAGCCTGGGTCAGGGCCCTTGTGCTGTGCTTGGAGCTTTCTGGCCTTCTCCCTGTGTAGATGTCCTCTTCGGGATCTGTCTGCTTCATCAACATTCATGAGTCAGGGCTCTTGCCTCTTGCAGTCACTACTGGTCCCGTTAGTTACCCCCATGGCTCCTGGCTCATAGTTGGGACGTATAAATCATGCTGGTCACTAACTACTGGGTGCTGCCTCCCTGTGTAACCTTGAGTGAGGTTTGGGGTCTGGTTTGCCAGCGGCGTGGCTCAGTGCACAGCGCCTAGGGCTGGTAGAGTTGGGAGACCTCCTTCCATCCAGCAGGCGCTGACTCCACCCCTAATCAATGATGTGGCGCCACACAAGTCGCGGCTCTGTGAGCCTCTGCGTTATCCGCTGTCCAATGGAGATGTTCATCAGACCTCTCACGAAAGATGGTTGGGAAGGTCAAATGCAATAATGGGTATGCTACATGCCTTGCAAGCTGTGAGGTGAAGCCCCCGTGGGCCTCATCAGGGTTCTCTGTGAGCCCTCATCTGGTAGACAAGTCTCAGCTACAGCCCCAGCCCCTGCTACTCCTCATGCATTTCTAACCCTGGGGCTGGGCAGCAGGAACCCCTCCCCCAAAAAGCCTGTTCAGCCACACCCATCTGCTGTTCCTCCCAGTATTCTCTCTGTCCAAAACGTTTGCTCCCCCTGTCTCCCCTCAATAGAAACAAACCATCCCCTCAGGAGAACCAGAGCTTGTTCTTTAAGTAGGAATAAGTTCCGATTCCTACTCAGCGCGAGAACCCGAAGCTGCCTGGTGACATGAGTGCCTGCACCCATGCCTGTGAGAATTGTCACCACCACCCCCGGGACCACCCCAGGCTCTCCAAGAGCAAAGGTGCTCCTTCTGCTCTGCCCCCAGCTCCAGGCCATGGCAGGAAACAGCCATGGCAGCATCAAAGCCTTCCAGGGAGGGGTGGCCAGGAGCCGCACTGAGGACGGGCGAGGGGACTCTGCCTTCCACGCTGACTGTGGCTTCTCTGCTTATGTTTTGCAGGTCCCCCAGTAAGTGTCCTGGACTGTGCTGTCTACTTCTGAAAGATAAGATGTTCAGTTTTCTCTCTGTTGCAATTCTATGAACATAATTTTGGTTAGGGAGGTGTGTCCTCAAAAAAAATCAGTCCTATTAAAAAGTGGCCAGGCATAGTAGCGCACGCCTGTAATCCCAGAACTTTGGGAGGCCAAAGTGGACAGATCACTTGAGGTCAGGAGTTCGAGATCAGCCTGGCCAACACAGTGAGACCTCGTCTCTCCTAAAAATACAAAAATTAGCCCGGCGTGGTGGCGGATGCCTGTAATCCCAGCTACTCGGGAAATCGAGGCATGAAAATTGCTTGAACCCAGGAGGCAGAGGTTGCAGTGAGTTGAGATGGTACCACTGCACTCCAGCCTGGGCAACAGACAGAGCGAGACTCTGTCTCGGAAACAAAAACAAAAAAATCGTGTGTTTGGGGGGAGAAAATCAGTCCTATAGAGGAGTCACGTTGTTTTTTAATTTGTAGTTGAATGCAGGCACAGAATTCCACAGGCCTGACCTGCTCACTGAAACGTTCTGTGGCCATTTTCCTAGCAAGAGAGCCAGCGCACAAGCCTGGCTGTTCCTTGCCAAATCTTGGGCTCCCCTTGGTACACAGAGATGCTAGCGCCATGCCCATAGTTTTAAAATGCTCTGTGGCAGTTGATGTTTCTAAATGCTTCAGTGCCCCGTGCTTTGGCAGAAAGGGCTGTAGAGCCGGGCAGTTGTCCCAGGAATGAGTCGGACTTGACCAGTAGACCCTGGGGTTCATTTTTCTTCTTTGCCAGAATGTGGATCAGACAGCTGAGACCTTACGAGCACAGCTGGCTGGTGAGGGCGTTGCATGGGAGCAGGAGGGAAATGTCACTGCATTTGTGAGGGGTGTGAAGGGTATGAGGGAAGCACTGGCCGGCTCCCTTGAACTTCTGGCCGGCCAGAGGCAGCTTTGAATGCAGGGATTGCACGTGGCCCTAGAAATCCCATTCATTCTCCAGGGCAAAGGATGCGCCTGCCTTTGATTCACGCTGTCAGTTTTTCAGAGCCCGATAAATCCCAACTAATCCATTCCAGAAGCACACTGACAGTCAGCCAGAGCCAAAACCAACCTTCTCAAGGAATTCCTTTCAGATGAACCATTTTGTTTTTTACTTCCACATACCGTGATTCGTTTCCTGGTCGGTGCCCTTCGGAATCTGGGCTTCTCGGTGCATGTAGCCCCACCGTGAGCCAAGCAAGCCAACAGGATTGTGTTGGTTTATTGGCCTCAAGCGATGTTTGGCAGCAGAGCCCCTCCTGGCTGTCTCAGGGAGGCTGGCGTGCGTGAACTTGCGGAAGTACCTAACGCCGGGGGCTATGGAGTGGTTTTTTTTGTTTTTTGTTTTTTGTTTTTTGTTTTTTAACTTGGCAGTGAAAATATTAAATGGATTAAACAAATGCAGAAATTCTCGAGCTGCAAAACCTGCAAGGGTCTGACCGGGGAGATGGGTGCCAAAGTGTGGCACCCAGGCAGGGTGGTCACTGCTCCAGGGACCAGAACTAGGGGGCAGAGAAGCCTCCAGCCACAGTGAACACTCCCCATAGTCCTGGCTTCTAAGGCTCGCTTTCTTGGTTCACCCCATCCCAGTGGCAACTGAGAGGAAACAGGCTGTCTTCCAGGCCTCTCGCAGGCCCAGTTTAAGGAGCATTTGCAGTTCCTGGTTGGGTCATGTGGCTGTGGCTCCACCCTCCAGAACCCCACGTCCCCACGTGACATTTACCCTATGCCCGGCCAGCGTGGGGAGGACATTCATGTGACTATGCCTGGGACCCTGATGAAGCCCCGAGGCTCCTGGTCCCACCAGCCTGGCCCGCCGAGGCAGGAAAGGGCTGCTCTGCCCCCAAGACTGCTGGAGCCCTTGAGTCCTCCCCTCAGAGCAAGTCACCAGCCAGCTGTCGGGGGGTGGTGTGGGACTGGGCCCTGATTGAGCTCTAAGTGCTGCCATATGGTTTCTGCCGAAAGTCTGATTATTAATGACATATTAATTACCACAGGGGCAATCAGGACGCGATGGCTACCCGGTAATTTGTCATTTATTTTTTGCTCTCTTCGCCCTTTTCTCTTAAACCAATATTCTTTCCCTGAGCCTTGATTTAACTCTGTCTGCGCTCCTGTCTCCTCCTCTGCTCCTCAGCAGTAGTGGCCTTTCTGTGGAGGGGGTTAGCGTGAGCTCCGGGGAGATAAAGCCTGCACAGATCTCCAGGGCTGCCCTGGAGGCAAAGCAGAGCACCTCGCTTGGGTGTCTGGGTGGCACTGAGTCCACCTAGCACTGCTTCTTCAGTAAGTCCAGCCCCCGCACTGTGGCGTGCTCCACTGGACAGGCTGGGCCTCTTCCCAGTGGGCAGAGGACCTGTCCCAGCCACCGCTCCTCGTCGTCACTCGATAACAGGAGACTGGCTGGTTCCAGTTTGGCCTTGTGGTGTCATCCCTTGGCAGATCTCTTAAAATGAACCCAAAAGTTAGCGCATTCTTGGAATAGATGTCCCAGCCCAGTCCAAGTGAGTGCCACATCAGCAGCAAGGCACAGTGTGGCTGTGCCACCGCCAGGTCCTGCGCGGGGGTTGAGGGTCGTGGCAGCAGCATCCGGAGGTCCTGGGACATCGGAAAGAGCAGGGGGATCCCAGCAGAAGAAGAGATTGGCAGGGCCAGCAAGGGAGGGGCAGATTCATTCTGTGCCTCCAGGGCAGGAAGAAATGCAGGAAGAAATGCAAGGAGGGAAATGCTGGCTGATTCAGGGGCTAGATCTGTGCAGTCAGGACGGCTGGCAATGAAGAGGGGTGGTCCCTGGTCCTGCAGTGGAGGAGAGGAGTCCAGACCCAGCACCAGGGAGACTTGGCATAGGGGGTCCACTCTGCTTCCTCCTGGCTGAGTGACCTTAGAGAAGGTGCTCACCTTCTCTGAGCTTTAATTTTCTGCTCTGTGAATGCAGAGATGAAGGCACAAAATGTGTCACAAACGCAGCCCTCCAGGACTTGGTGGTAACTCTGGGGAACACTGACTTCATGCCAGAGTGGCCCCGTGCTGGGCTGAGTCAAGTTTGGGATCTCCCAGGCAGTCAGGGCAGCTCCCCCAGCAGCAAACAGCCTGGCCCCTCAGACTCCGCGGGAGTAAGAATGCCATGTGAAAAACAGCCGTGACCACCCTCATCCCACGGCACACACTGGGGTTAGGGCCCTGCCACCGTCCCCAGCTGCTCTTCTGACTAGGCAGGGGTCAGGCTTCCGTCTCCTGGGCACGGCAGCCTGGACCTTTGGGTGTCCAGTGTCTTGAGGAAGCACAGGCTTTTGCTGCAAAGTTCAGCCCCGTGTCTTAGCATTATTCGCTGTACCAGCACCAGCCCGGGAGGACCGGAGACTAACAGAACCACTCCTGGCACAACCCAGTTCCCTTCGCCCCGGTTACTCTGTATTCACAGGTCCAGAGGGGAGGGGGGGGGAGTGGGCCAGCGGTTTCCATCCCCTCTTGTCCATTGTTTCCTCTCAGCAAACAGTGACCCAGAGGTCCACAGCCTCGAGCATCAGAGAAGATGCTGCCTGCGTACCCGGGGGAGGGGCGGGGGCTTGTTCTCAGCCACACCAGAGCAGCTGTCAGGGTCTGCGTCCCACAGAGGCCTCTTCTCCCTCACTCCTTCCTCCCGGGACCCAGCTGGGTGGGGTGGGCAGCTGGCCCTGCGGCCGACAGGCAGAAGGCTGGGTGTGGATTAAGTAGCTGGGCATGGTTCTCATCTCTGCAGCTTACTCGCTGTGAAGCCTTGGGAAAGGAAAGCCCCTTGGCTTAGAGCACCCAGAACGTGAGTCAAGGCAAACCCGGGGCTGCTGTCCCTGGGGCCGTGACAGGACTGTCGGGAATTAAAGATGAAGTTGAGTGTGGAGGTGGTATCGGGCTCCCTCACACCTGGGCCTGGCCTGGAGAAAGAGCACTGTCACTGTCGGGGCTGGGAACGGAGAGATGGATGTGTGTGGAGTCCCGCGGGTGTCCCTCAGGCTTGACACTGGGAGTTTTCTTGGAAGGAAGAGAGTTGGGATCCAGCAAGCCCCCCCACTTCCTGTGTGTAGGCAGCTCTGGCAGCCATGCCCCTGGTCCTACCAGCAGCTCCCCAGTCACTGGGAAGCCTGAGCAGTCTGGGCCTGGTGAGGGGTGAGGGGACCCTGTCAAAGTCTCTAGGAAGCTGGTATCACAGCCCATGATGGCCTTCTCCCTGAGGTCACCCAGCCCCAGCTTACACGCAGACCCCCATTTCCACACGGAGGTAGGCGTCTTCCCTGGGTGGGCTGGATTCAGGGCATTCATGTGGCCAGCACCAGGAGCAAGCCCAGCTGTGCGCCTCCAAGCCCCTTGTTCTCGCACTGCCACCCGGGCCATTCCTTCTGCGAGACCCACAGGGTGGGGCAGACACCCCGCTCAGCTTCCCCTGCAGGAGGAAAAGCAGCCGCATTCGAGGAAGGGGGGATCTTTTGCAGGCTCTTGGGGCCCAGGTCCTGAGCAGAAATTCCTATCTCTTGGCCTGTGGAGGACAGGAGGGCTCTGCCCAGCTCTCAGCCTGAGGTATATTTGCAGATGGCTCCATGTGGTCATCCCAGAGGCTAGGGTGACTGCCTCCTGCCGAAGGGCCTGGGCCGCCTCCGAGGCCCGTCATGTGCAGAGGACACTGTGGCTTTGAGTCAGTCACCTGCGTGGACTTGGGCCGGCTACTTGACCTCTGGGGCCTGGGGAGATGACACCTGCAGAGCTGGGGTTAAATGAGTGTCAGGCACAGAGGCCACGTCCAGTCCTGTGTGTGGCAGCCCTTCCGTAAATACCGCCGTCTTTCCTCATCGTTGACAGTCTCAAGAGAAGAAAAGATGGGTTTCAGAAAGCGTTCTAATCTACTCAGTATAAATTTGCAATATTTGGAAAAACAACTTAGAGAATGGTCAGTTTTAGAAAAAGGTTTTGTTTGTTTGTTTTCGTAGCTTAGTAACTTCTGGACCGGCCTCGGGGAGGACTTCTTTTTCTTTCTCTTTGTGCCAGTATCTTATCCCTTTGTAAGAGCGAGGATAGAGTCCGGCCGGGGGCGGTGGTGGAGACAGTCAGTGCTTTTCTGGATTAACTCAGGCCAGTCCCCTCAGCTGAAGCCAGGTCCGTATGTGGACCTGATAGGAGTGGCTGGAGGACACGGGGCATAGAGGCCACCCACATCTGTGGGCAGGTTGTGGACTTGAGGAAGTCAGAGCCGACAAGGGCCCGGCTCGCCCTGTCCATGCCCTCCTCGTACAGAGGCTGGCCTGTCCTCTCTGCTCCCAAGATTCATTAACAGCCTCTTCTGATTACAACAAAAAGCATGTTTATTGTAAAACATTTGGACAGTAGAGAAAAACACAAGGAAAAAGCATCTCTAATTCTGCCACTCACAGATAAGTCCTCCTATCTTGGTGATTGTTCTAGTATTTCTTATATGCAAGTTTGCTTTTATATTTATTGCCTTTAAAATAGAATTACAAGTGCCTTATTAGCACAGTAGGCAGCACGTCAGTCTCATAATCTGAAATACAATTACATTGGACTTTTTTGTACTACTTTTTTCACTAAATATAGCATGAGACTTTTCCACATCATTAAAAATCCTTAGAGAATGTAATGGCTACATTGTATTTGTTCCGATATATCATTTATTTAACTAGTCTCAAAGTTAAATTATTTATATTGACAATTTTTCACCCTTACATTCAACATCCTGGGAATAAATATAGCTTATTTCCATGATTATCTCCTTAGAATAAATAACTAAAAGTGGAATTGCTACACCAAAGGGTTTGCACATGTTTAAGGCTTTTGATGTGTATTGCCAAATTGCCCTCCAGGAGACTGTACTAATTTACATTCCCACCAACAATGAATAAATGCTGCATATTTCCCCAAATGCTGGCCAACTGTGGGTATTATACTTTTAAAACTACGCCAATATAAGTTTTAAAATATATGCATATATGTGTGAATATTGTTTTAATTTAGGGCGTATTTTAATTAGAAGTAGTCAGAGATTAAACTAGTTTTGATAAGGTTTGTGTAATCCTGTCACCTCGTGGTAAAGGTTGGAATTACAGGCATAGAGTTTAAAGAGGAAATCACCCGTGTTTAAGACCTTTTGGATCCCAACTGGTCCAGGGACAGAAGACATCATGGAATCAACAGCATAGGGATAATGCTTTACTCAGAACATTGTGAATCAAAGGTTGGGCCTTCAGAGGAGCCCTAGGCGCAG
Organism: Theropithecus gelada; assembly: GCF_003255815.1. Classification (NCBI taxonomy): domain Eukaryota; kingdom Metazoa; phylum Chordata; class Mammalia; order Primates; family Cercopithecidae; genus Theropithecus; species Theropithecus gelada. The sequence continues at coordinate 174,384,703 of NC_037673.1, read as the reverse complement.
CACACTTGCATTTTGGGGTAGTAATCAGTATTTATGTTGATAAAGTGATTTTGCCGTCTCAGAAATAGGAGGCTTGGCTGTGTTCAACAAATCTGATGGGTGTCATACCCTGGCCTGGGCACTGGGATGGCACAAAGATGGATCAGGCCCAGTCACAGTCTTTGGAGAACCATATGGGAATGGGAGGTTGCCCTGGGAGACAGAGAAATGAATAATTAGAAGTTCAATGTCATCTTCCTGGAGGTATCTTGTTTATTACAAGCCCTTTTTTCTTCTCTAAGCTGACTTTTGACTAAGATGAAAGCACCTGCCACTCATCCAGGGCTTAATCTTGCCTAAACTTTGACTTTTACATAGAAAACATTAGACCTTCTCATCTCCTATTTACAATGTCACAATGTTGGCTTTTCCTCTTCTTTGGTAGTTTGATTGTCTTAACTCTTAACATTAGGCTTTAGTGACCTTCTGGTTTGTTTTACACATTCAGAAACCTATTTAAACATTTCTTAGATATCATTTAATGTGCTTTAAAGAGAATAAAACAAGGATATGATGAGAGTGTTGGCTGGGTGAATGGACAGGTACAATTTGGATTAAATAATCAGAAGGCTTGAAGTGAGATTTAAATGATGAAAAAGCTGCAGAGATCTTGGGGGAGATCCCGGCAGAGGAAAAAGCAAGTGCGCAGGTCGTGAAGTTGGAGCAAGCTTTGTGTGTTCAGGTACACTCAAGGTCAGTGTGGCAGAGTGAGTGGAGCAAGCTTTGTGTGTTCAGGTACACTCAAGGTCAGTGTGGCAGAGTGAACGGAGCAAGCTTTGTGTGTTCAGGTACACTCAAGGTCAGTGTGGCAGAGTGAGTGAGCAGGTGACAGGGAAACAATAGAAGGTGAAGCCAAAGAGGTCTCCCAGAGCTGCACCAAGTAGAACCAAGACAGAGGCAAGGGCTGGGGGACGGGACTTGACTCTGTGTTTATAGAAATCACTTGTCCTGGCTGGGCGCGGTGGCTCACACCTGTAATCCCAGCACTTTTGGAGGCTGAGGCGGATGGATCACTTGAGGTCAGAAATTTGAGATCAGCCTGGCCAACATGGTGAAACCCCACCTCTTCCAAAAAAAAAAACAAAAAAAAAACTAGCTGGGTGTAGTGGCACATGCCTGTAGTCCCAGCTACGTGGGAGGCTGAGGCAGGAGAACCACTTGAACCCAGGAGGCAGGTTGCAGTGAGCCGAGATCACACCACTGCACTCCAACCTGGGTGACAGAGCAGAGCGAGACCATGTCTCGAAAAAGAAAAAAGAAAGAAATCACTTGTCCCCAGAGACAAACTACCAAAGAGCCAGAGATCCCCCCCTCGCGATGCTTCCTTTGGGAACAGAGAAGAAAAACTGTCACCCTTCATCTCCCAAAGCCCTTCCAGTATGCCAGGGAAGCAGGTGCAAGTATTAAGTGCTTGCTGGGTGCACACTCATGCATGCCGTCCCACCATGGGAGGCTAGTGGTTTCAGCCCTACCTGATGGATGAGAAATCTGAGCTCAGAGGGTGACAGGACTTAGCTGAGACATGGCCTGCTTGCATGCCAAAGGCTGGATTAGCACCCAGGCTATGTGACCCACTCCCTCACACCAATCAGCCGGCCTCTCAAGCTGTCTACGTGAGCAGGGCCGGGGCCAGGATGGTCTGCGTGTTGGCAGGAGAGTGCTTCTCAGACCACCCCGAGAAACGGATGCTTGGAGTGGATGTTTGGTTTCTCCTCCTCATACCTATCTGTATCCAGCCCAGCTGCTCCCTTCCCAACTACTGTATTCCACCCCTGGGATCAAATTGTTAGGATGCTTTCCTGCTTTCCAAAAAAAGAAAAACATAAACTAAGTCTAACTTAAACTTAAAAGTCTATTTATTCATTTCACCGCCTCTCCTAGTCCTCATTCGTACCTCTATTCGCACCTCCGTGTCATAGCCATTATTAGAAATTAGGGGGCGTGGCCGGGCGCGGTGGCTCATGCCTGTAATCCCAGCACTTTGGGAGGCCGAGGCGGGCGGATCACGAGGTCAGGAGATCGAGACCATCCTGGCTAACACGGTGAAACCCTGTCTCTATTAAAAATACAAAAAATTAGTCGGGCGCGGTGGCGGGCGCCTGTAGTCCCAGCTACTTGGGAGGTTGAGGCAGGAGAATGGTGTGAACCCGGGAGGCGGAGCTTGCAGTGAGCCGAGATCACGCCACTGCACTCCAGCCTGGGCGACAGAGCGAGACTGTCTCAAAAAAAAAGGAAGAATTTCTGAATCTTTCCCTGGTGATGAAACACCCAGCTCTGTCTCACTGTCCAGGGTGTCTCTGCAGAGGCGCAGCTGAGGGCAGGGCATGCTCAGCCTGGGCAATATGCCTTCCTCTGTCGCCCAGGCTGGAGTACAGTGGCATGATCTTGGCTCACTGTAACCTTCGCCTCCTGGGTTCAAGTGATTCTCGTGCCTCAGCCTCCCAAGTAGCTGGGATGACAGGCACGCGCCACCACTCCTGGCTAATTTTTTGTGTTTTTAATAGAGATGGGGTTTTGCCATGTTGCACAGGCTGGTCTCAAACTCCTGAGCTCAGGCAGTCTGACCACCTCGGCCTCCCAAAGTGCTAGGATTATAGGCATGAGCTGCCAATCCTGGCCGAAACCCCATATGTTTTTTTAAAATTTTTTTAATCTATCAATTAATTATTAAAAAGTAGAAAAGGCCTCCCTGCCTACAGGCAGAAACTGGAGGAAGGGGTGTGGTTAGGAGGCGGTTGCGCTAATTTGCTGGTGAAGCCTGAATGACTGAGAAACGAGGGCTGGCAGGTACTGCAGGTCAGCTCTGAGCAGATCTGGAACCACACACACTGCACCTCCTGGGCCCCGGAGTGCCGTGCCCAAGCCCCTCTGCAGTCGAGGGAGCGGTAGCTGCACTTCATCGCCGGCCTCAGTCCTGGGAGCAGCGACAGCCAAGGCCCCAGAGGACTGAGAGCTCTGGGCTGAAATGTGGTCTGTGAGACGGGGCCTCGGCCTGGGACCAATTTTGAAATGAAGAACTCAGATGGACAGTTTGGAATTAATCAAGTGAACAAAACGGCCCACAGAGCACCGCACGTTCACACGGTTCACACGCTCTCCTGCACTCTTGTAGTTCAAAAACAGCTTTGATTGTAAAAATGTTATCAGTTAAATGATTTATCTGAAATACCCCAGATTCATCTGTTTTTAGATTTCAACATCCTCCATCTCATTTTCGTCTGACCCCTGCAGTGCTGCCCCGCAACACCCAGATTCTAGTGGAGCTGGGACGGGATAAAAGCAGAGTCCGGAGTCCCCAATAATGGCACCCAGACTGGAACCTCAGGGAGATGCAACCAGGGCCACCATGCTGGCCGTTCTCCCCAGGGCCCTGAGCCAGCACAGGGCAGGTGTCTCCTGAGTCCAGCCCCTTGTCCTGGTCCAGCACTCTGTCCCCCGTGTCCCCATGAGTGTCCCATGTGAGGCAGCCTAGTCACAGGAGGCAGCCACCCCAGGTCAGCGGGGCCTGAGCTGCTGCTCCGCCCTCGGCTCCCAGATGCCTCCTGTATCTGCTGCAGTTTTTTGCATCCTCCTGGCAGCAACCCAGGTACCTCCTGTCCACACCTAGGTCTGGGAGGTGACTTAGCAGGGACAGTAGTGTAGGGGGCCCAGCAGAGGGGGTTGGTCCTATGCTTTGCTGGTTTGTCTGTGATATGTTTGCAGTGTGGTCACTGGCTGGAACCCACTCCCGCTTCCCCAGGCAACAGACCAGCCCCACAGCCTCCCCGCCCCATCGCATGGAAAAACATGTTCACAGACCTGCACAAGGTCACCGAGCCAAGCCCAGGTCTTCGAAGCAAATAGACTAAAGAGAAAGCAGTGATTTGGGTACGAAGCTGCCCTGCTTAGGACCAGGGCTGGCACCGTGTCCAGCCCATGCAGTGGAGACAGAATGGGCCCAGGGGTCTATAGTCCATGTGTCCTCAGGCGCCTCCCTAGCCCGCCAAGCCTCAGCCCCGTCAGCTGTTGCAGGAGCCAAGGAGTTGACCCCAGGAGAGCTTCAGAGTTGGGCACACAGACTGGGTTCAGGGACCATTCCCGCTGCCCTGTGACCAACTCCAGCCGGGGGGGGCCTGTGAGGCTGAAGGCACCCCTTTTGGGCCTGAGTCCTCAATGGCAGTGTCCTGGCTGATCTCCCAGGCTGTGGCCCGAGGGCAGGAGTCCAGCGCAGGAGTCCACCCGGGCTGGAGGCAGCCTTCGGCAGGTCAAGAGCGCCCTCTAGTGTTCCAGCCGGGCACCAGAGCCCGCAGGATGGAGGGTCATTCAGTCGTTCCCTTTGCCGTTGATCCATTCAGCAGGCATTTACCGTGTTCTCATTCTGTACGAGGCACTTCGGCATTTGGGATACAGTAGCAGGAAACACATCCAGGGGTCCCTCCCCACTTGGAGCCTGTGGTTGAGTGGGAGAGAGAACAAAAAACTCCCACAAATTCCAGCTTCACTATGCCTCGTGGCCAGGGCTAGGAAGCAGAGCTTCTATAACCCAGACCTGGCCTGATGGGGGTCAGGGGCACTGCCTTGAGGAAGGGAGGTGTGAATCGAAGTCAGAAGGTGAAGAGGATGCTGATAAGTGGGGAGTTTCGGGGGGAACATCCAGAGAGAGGGTGCACCCAAGATGGGCCGGGCTGGTAAGGGTGTAGGGGGAGGTGAGAAGCCCATGGCCCTGGAGCACCCAGCCTTGAGGAATTGGCCATCTCTTGTCCACTCTGGGGTTCCACTCCGAGTGGCTGGAAAAGGGGCCTACAGCCCTACCCAGCCAAGCCAAGATGAGCCTGAGGCCTCATTTTCCCAGCCACGTGGAGGTCCTGGGCACAGTTGAGCCAGGCGCTGCAAGGTGGAGGGTCTAGCCTGAGGAGGACCGGGCTTAAACAAAATCTTTGCAAACCCATTGGTCTGCCCGGGGAGCAGTGAGTTCCACATCACGGGGGGTGTGCAAGCCAAGGCCGCTCATCCACCGGTCAGGAAGAGCGTCTGTGGTGGGCACTGGAGCCTTGTGGCTGGTCACTGTGGGAGGAGAGGTGGCAGAAGACAGAGCAATGAGTCCATAAGTGAGAAACTGGAGGGGACGGGAGCTGAGGAAGGCTCTTCAGAGGAGGTGACACGTGAATCTGGAAGGAGCTGCTTGGAAGGAAGAGGTTGTCCTTCAATGCCGGGCCGGGGGTAGAGCTTTGCCCTGAGGGCAGTGGGTGAGGGTGTGCCAGGTGCTACAGCAGCCAGAGGAGGGGCAGTCAGCAGGAAGGGCACAGGGCTGGTATCCTGGCCTCTCCGAGCTCCAGATCTTCATCTGTGAAATGGGGATGAGGAGGCTCCTGCCTGGCCGGCCTGTGCTCAGGGCCAGTGACATCTAGATAGGGAGGGAAGGGCTCACATCGCTTCAGCTCCACGCCGTCCCCTGGCTTCATTTGCCCCAGGGCTGGCCCAGCGCGTCGCAGCTACTCTCATCAACCCAGCCTCTCTCTGCTGCCCACCGTGAGCCCAGGTCCAGGGAGCCATTCCATCCACAGCACACTCCGTTTCCAGAGGAGGACACAGGCTCCAGGGAAATTCAGCAGCTCACTCCAAGGTCTACGGGGCAGGACATCGTCATCAGGATGTGCCCTGCTCCTTCACTGTGCAGGAAGGATGGGTATGTGGGGCAGGAGGCAGGGAGGCTGGCGGAGGCTGGCCCAGCGGGCTGGGAGGACTGGAGAGATGGACCTGAGCTAGAATTGCAGGCTCATGGGCTCATAGACACTTGCAGCGGCCGGCAAGTGAGAAAATAGGTGAGGCTGGTTGGGTGCAGGAGAGCAGAGAAAAAGGCAGGGCCTGGATCGGGGGCACCTGCCCCATCGGGGTGCGGTTCCGCCCACGCAGTCCCCACCGGGGTGCGGTTCCGCCCGCGCAGCCCCCATCGGGGTGCAGTTCCGCCCGCGCAGTCACCACTACCACATCTTCCAACATTTCCAGAGAAGCTGGAAATCCAAATGCTATAAAAACCTTTGCCTTTTTAAGGGTTTCAAGCAGTTCTTTACCAGTGGGTGACAGTTGTATGTGGAAACCAAGGAAGGCCCACCCCACAGCCTAGGGGGCGGCTCTCAGGGAGGCTGGGAAACCACCCATGAGAGAAGCCCCGGCAGGCAAGGGTGGGGCAGGAGGGCAGAGCTCGGCCTGGGCGTGGTCCAGGGCCACAGGCGAGGCAGAGTGACTGCAGCCTCGGTGTGTGCTGTGAGCTGTCCTGGTCATGCTGGCTCCCTCTAGACCGCCTCACGGAGTTCGGCCACGCAGTAGCGGTCACCCTTCTGTGACGGTCATGCTTCCAGTCAGCTGCTGCTCTTACTCCAGATTTCCACCCCATCCATAGCTGGCACCAAAATGGGTTGATGGTGTGTCCCCCAGACTTCCTTCCACCAGAACAGCCCGCTGTACCTGAGCTGGTGGCCCGGGCAGCTGAGTCAGACACATCCCTGCCCGCTGGTCCCATCCTCCATCCTCCCTCACCCTATGGGAGCCAAGCTTTTTCCTCGCTGCCACCCTGATGAGGAACAGTATTTTCTGATACCTGACGGGGTAATCATGTCTCTCCCCACCAGTCGCGGGCAAATGTGTCATTTCAGCAGGTATTTTGGGATCGGTTCAAAGGCACAGTGCTGTAAACACTGCCTCTGCTAGCCATGATGTGTGACGTGGACATACGTGTAATTACTTCCAGCACACTCGGGCATCACCGAGCAGGCCCTCTCCCCAAAATAGAAGCCAGCTGGTTTCACAGTCTCAGCATCGTAGAGGTGAGAGGGCCCTGGGAGACCTTCTAGGCCAAGGGTTACAGATCAGATGCCCTGCAGAGCTGGCGAGTCACCTCGCCATGGGCAGCCGGTTAGGTGTGAGACCACAGGGAAGGGTGGAGCCTGTGGGCCAGGGTCTACGAGATCTCCCAGCTTTTCAAGAAAAGCCCAAACTCTGGATGTTTATGTAAAAGGTTGCAAGTTTTAAATGTTGTGACTAATTCATTTGGTTTGGGGTTCTTTGTTTTTTTGTTTGAAACAAAGTCTCGCTCTGTCACCCAGGCTGGAGTGTAGTGGTGCCATCATAGCTCACTGCAGCCTCAACCTCCAGGGTTTAAGCAATCCTCCTGCCTCAGCCTCCTGAGTAGCTGGAACTACAGGCATGTGCCACCACACCCAACTTCTTTTTCTTTTTTCTTTTCTTTTTTGTTTTTTAGAGATGGGGTCTCACTATGTTGCCCAGGCTGGTCTTAAACTCCTGAACCCAAGTGATTCTCCTACCTTGACCTTCCAAAGTGCGGGGATTACAGGCCTGAGCCATTATGCCCAGTCTGGGTTCTTTTAACTGCACGGATCAAATAAAACCTGGTTCCAGCAAAGACATTGCCCAGTTCCAGCCCCTCACGTCACAGATGAGCAGCACAGAGGGAGGCAGCCCCAGCAGGGCCAAGGAGCACATGAGGGGCAAGTCTCTGACCTTGGTGCAAGCTCTTGGGACCCCACCCAGCTGAAGCTCCTACAGTTTGCTGACTTGAGGTGCAGAGGTCACTACAGAGCCCACTCTACAAAATGCCCTAGGTCCCAGGAAGAAGCGCTCCAGGAGGATCATTGTGCCGCCCTCGGGGCACCAGCAACGGCTGAACCTAACTGTGAGGGTCTTGCCTTGCTTTCCCTAGCACAAAGAATTTGAGTTTGGGAAATTGCTAAGCCCCGGACAGTCTTGCTGCAGCTCATATGTGTACAAAGAGCCTAGGCTGAGAAATCAGGACCATATGGTGCTGACCCGCCCTGAGGGGGGCTGCCCACCCACCCCTCATCCACCAGCCGGCTCTAATGAGAGCTGGGAGGAGGCTCAGGGAACCTTCACATAGGAATGTGCACTTCCCAAGCTGGGACCTCAGGCCCCACCAGCCTTGTAATTTGATGAATTGTCAACATCTGAGGCATAATTACTAGGCCCTGGCCTGATAATCCTGGTAAGCCCTTCTTCCAGGGGCCTCGTCCTGGTGCATTTTGAGGGCTCCATTCCCTGACAGGAGCCGTCAGCATTAATTACAGCCAGAAAGCAAGACAGGCACCCAGCTCTGGCCGATTTGATCGTTTACTCCTGTCTGCATCTAAACGCGGCCAGTTTATTCATTTGGTTCAGTTCAGCAGATGCTGGAGCCGATCTTGGGGAGGGCTGGGCCGGAGTCAGGAGGACAGGGCCAGCCCTGGACCTTTCCCTGACATAGAGCAAGAGGGTCAGTGCAGGCTTTTCCAAGACACTCCAGGGATGGAGCCACCATCCCCACATCCCAAATGTACTTCACCAGGAAACCTCCCCTCTTCAGCCACACGGTTGTAGGACCACCAGGTTCAAATGCCCGCTGCGTTAGTACCAGGCCAATTATACTGAGACAGCAGGGTTTGCTGCAGAGACAGGGTTTAATGGTTGCAGGGCACCCAGCAAGGAGATGGAGGAGACCCCAGGGCAGGGGGCTGAAATCAGCAGGATGTGGAGACTGCACTCCTCGGTGAATCAGCTCCCGTGGGATCCTTCAGACTGGCTGACTTTGTAGTTTCACTGGTGTGCAGGCTCTGAAAGAATATCTCAAAGGGAAAGGGTCGTTTTTCACATTCAAATTGCCATCTACAGAGCGGTTCAGGGGAACCATGACCCTGTAAGAGAACCTGCGATTCTGAGGCAGCCGGAAACCAGTTCCGAGGAAGGGGTCGGGACGTGCTGATCTCATGATGATGCTGAGTGGCCCGCCAAGCGTGGTTTATTTTTGTTCCTCCCCCTCCCTTCTTCCCTAATTAATTGTATAAAGTTTATAGGGATGGTTTCAACACTTGTTAATATGCCTCAAAAGATGGCTCTGTGAACCCGGCTTAGGAAATACTCAACAGGCCGAGGGAGGGAGAGAGCAAAGCCTCAAATTCACAGATGGCAGAGCCGGCGGCACCGTCCAGGGTCCTGCTGCCGGCCTCTTGGAAAGCCACACACGTGTCGCTCCCAGCACTGCCCCCCAGGGCTAGGGCAAACCCTAATCCAGTGTCTGCTTGCCTGTGAGGCCTCGCGTCTTGCATTGGTCTGGGAAACAGAGGCCACTGACCTGGGACCCAACTTGAACTTGTTGTTTGAGAGGAGAATGGCATGACCTGCATTTCACAAATGAGGAAACCGAGGCTCGGGTTCACTCCAGTCCCTGAGCAAGGCAAGGGACCGAGGCAGCACCAGGGCCGGGGGAGGGCTGCCCACCCAGGGTCCCAGGCCAGCTGGCCGCCTGGCCTCCTGCTCACGTGCAGCCCAGAGCTTTGTTTGTTTCTCACACATCCGGAAACATCCCGGAACCCAGCTGATTTCCACGGGGAAAGAGTGATTTAAAGCAGAACCAAGGCTTGTGAACAGCTGTGGGGTTTCTCGGAGGGCAGAAGGCATTGAAAACCTCTGGTGGATTCAAGGGCTTTGATCAGGCAGGGGAGCGAGCTGGACGGTCATGAGCATCTCCAGGCACAGGGTGGTGACATCCATAGATGAGGAACCTGAGGCTCGGAAGAGGGATTTGAACCGGGCCCTGCAAGGCTGAGCCCTGGCCTTTGCTCCGTGAGCTGCTGGTAAACAAACCTCCCCAAGCTACTTTCTTTCCCACGCCTTCTGTAAGAGATGCTGGGAGAGGAACAGGGCAGCTGATGACTGGTGCCCTATTGTCTGGGGCAGGGGAGGGCTGCCTGGATAGGAGAGACCCCCACCACCACCACCACCCAAGGCACGCCCCTGCCCAGTCTGGGGCTCTGCCCTTCCAGACTACCCAGCTGCTCAGAAATGCCCTCATTCTGCTCAGAAGGACTTGCCTTGGGCTTGGATACTTGGACACTTGCCCTGCCATGCCTTTGTCCAGCCTGACCACGCCCCCCACCCCCACGCGTTCCGTGGCTCCATTCAGACCAGCCCAGGCCCTTCCCTGAGGCGCTTGTCCTCCACTCTAGAGCACCCAGAGCTGGGCTCGGCCCCCGCTGCACCAGTAGAAACACCTGGTTTGTGGATGGTCTGCACAGCCTCACGCCTCAGTTGCTTTGCTGTGGCTCAGCCAGGCACTGAGTCCATTAAGGCTGAGTCCACTGAGCCCATTTCGGGGGTGGAAGGAGCACTGTCCTTTTAAAGACCGGCAAAGTAAAATGACGGCTCCGACAGCCCTTCGGGAAAGAAACCTGTTCCACAGAGTGTAACCCAGTGTTTCTCAAACTTACTCAGCCATGGAATCCCTGTCTCCAGGCAAGCCTGCAGGGCAGTGTGCTGTGGGGCAGCAGTTTGGGAAAGGCACTCTGTAGGGTAACTGCGGACAGGGTCCATCCCCTGGAGGTTCACAGCCCAGGGTCCCCTGGCCCAGAGGGCAGGCCCCACTTCCCCAGGACGGGAGGGGAGGTGAGAATCACATCCCCAAGCCAGGCAGGTGCATCTGACTCCAAAGCCAGGCTGCTCCCTCCCTGCCCACCTCAGAGTCCCTTCTTCAGTGACCGCACCCACCCAGCAGCTTCTCCGAGGTCAGCCACTGCCCCTCACAGAGAGCTCGGGGGCCTGGGGGTGGCTTTGTTGCCCAGGTGTCATCCTGGCTGTGGGTCGGCTCTGTCCCGGGGGCTGGCCCAGCCCGGTCTGCTCTGTCAGTTCTCGCACAGGGAGCTTTGGTGCCGCTGCAGGCACTGGCTCAGCTTCTGGGAATTGGAATTGGCTTCCCTTCAGTCCGCGGTGGGGGCTCCCAAGAGCACTGCGAACACCCATCGCTCTGCCTCTATTGGGAAGCTAGAAACTGAATTCACCCATAAAAACTCCCAGGGCTCTGATCACACATACAGGCAGGGCCTTTGATGTGAAAATTGGTTTTCTGTCACAGACGGGGCTTCTCACACATCAGAAAGAAGCCTTGGGGACCAAGGCTGCACCATCAGTGACCCCCAGGAACAGTCCTAGGTTGGCAGAGGGCAGCGTCCAGCTCAGGAGGCAGGAGGCCTGCAGCCATAATAAGGTCCAGTCGGTGGACACTTCCAGAAACAGCTGGCAGCACTGAGATGCTCCCTCTGGGGTTGAGGCCAAGGGGACAGCCTGGGCTCCCTTCCATGGGCACTTCTAGAAAGGCAGAGCTCTGTGGTTGTGCATGCTTCACATCCGGGGGACCGTGGGAGCAGGGAGGATTTCACAGAGGTACGCAAGGCCTAGAGCAGGAGAGAGTGGCTGGGAGGCCAGACAGGACTGCGGCAGGGGCCTGCAGTGCAGACAGGATGGAGACCCAGGGCCCAGACCCTTTCTAGCTGCATGGCCCTAGGCAAGGTCTTCCCCTCACTGGGCCTCAGTTTCCTTCTCTGTAAGAGGGGGATGAGGACACCTACCTTACCGGGTTGCTGTGTGATTGAGACTGAGTGGGGGCCATGCAGAGCTCCTTGAAGAGACCCAGGAAGGACTGGCTCCCACGCGTGTGGGGTCGGGCCCAGGGGAAAAGTCCAGGGTGGGGATGCGTAGTGGGACGTGACCCTGAGGACACCCGGCAGGGCCTGGGTCAGGGGATAGGGGGACAAGGGGCAGGGCCCAATTTAGTGTACTACCAAGGGCAGAAGGCCTGGGGGTGTGGACCCCGGGATCAGGACAGCTGGAAACTGGCAAGAGGACACTGTCCAGCTAGGGCAGCTCCTGGGAGGCTCATGGCAAGGAGTAGAACTACGCCTGTGATGGGGGCTGAGGCCCTGACCTGGGGCCCCCAGGGCCTGAGCCCCCAAGACTTTGGAATGCCCCTACTCCCTCTCCCCTGGGACTCCAGCTGTCCCCAGGCCATCACTCTGATGGCCAAACCCTCGGTGACCATGAGACTGGTGGCCACAAGCACTTAGACACCAATTTTTAAGAACTGCCTGGTTTCCTACTGCCAGCAAGGCCCTGGCCGCGAGCCCCACATGGAGTGGCCACTCACACCATCTGGGAATGGGCAGATGGGCCATCTCCACACGAGGCTGTCTGGAGGTTGAGCCAGGGAAGCCAGCAGCTTACCTCCTACCTGGCAGGCACGGGGCCAGCTCCCAGCTGTGTCCAGAACCAGAGACCAGGAAAGTCTTCCCAGAGCAGGAGGCTGTCCCGGGGGATGAGCTGCCTGCTGCCAGGTGCAGACGCGGGGAGGGCACTCCAGGCAAAGGGAACAGAGAGCCGAGGGATAAAGACGGAAAGGAAGCCAGAGAGCTCGGGGACGGACAGGGGCACAGAGTGACCAGATGGCTGAAGAAGCTGGCCTTAGCCACAGAGGACCCTGATGCTGGGCCCGGGAGTCCGTCCTCAGCAGTGGAAGTCCAGAGAGGCAGGGACAAACTGAGCAGGGGCCACAGGTCAGGGGCCGACGAGAGCCCCTCTGCTCCTCCACCGCCTACAGGGTCCCCCATCCCGCTTTGGCCAGGCTGCTCTCTTTTGCCTACGGTGCCCTCCCTCACCCTCACACACACACTTGTTAGGTCCAAATACCCCAACGTTACTGTCCCCATAATGCGTCTTCCCGGCTAGGGGTTGGCAGAGCCTCCACCTCTCCGCCTTCCCTTTCTACTACGCAGTGCATGCATTTGCGGCATTATCATTCTTGCCGTACTTCCTTGGTTTGACTTTGCACGTTTTCCCGGGCACCTGCTGCCTGCCAGGCCCCATCCAATAACAGAGGCACAGGGATTAGACCCTTTTCCTGACTGTACAGAGGAAGAATTGTGTAGACCCCACATTAACAATAGGTCATGTCACATGTGACAGAATATATGTGGTGGGAACAGGGACAGATGGCCTGACTCTGGGAAGGAGAAAACCCTAGAAGCCTTCCTGGAAGAGGAGGTAACTGAGCTGAAGATGGACAAAGAAGGGAAGGATGGCAGTGTGTGCAAAGGTTCAGAAGTGTGGAGCTGTGTGCGTCGTTGCTGCAGCCAACAGTGAAGTGTATGTGGGGGTGAGGGGACTGTGGTGAGGAGGAAGAGGGGGCTGACAGAGACCAGGCATCCCTGGTCCCAGAGTCCTGCCAGCTGGATTCCTCCCCACTCCCACACAAAAGGGAGCTAGGCGAGGCTTTGTTAAGTGGGTGGTAGGTGGACAGGGGCAGGGGTGTCCGGCACAGGCTGCTGTGCAGCTGGTCCTCTGCAGACTCTGCAGGGGGCCTGGAGGTCGCTGAGTGCCCCCACTGTCTGGACCCACCCTGGTGTGATTTGGCTTTTCTCTGGCTTTATTTTGTCTGCAAAGGCTGCAGCAATGTGGGAAGTTCAAAGAGCCTTCAAGACTGCCAGTCACAAATGACAGGAACTCAATTCAAGCTGACTTAATGAAGGCAAAACAAAAGTATTGATTAGCTCTCAAACTGGTGTGTACAGGGGCAGTTTCAGCTTCAGGCCCTCGACCCTGTCTTTCTGTCTGTCTCTCAGCTCTGCTTTCCTCCCTGTTGGCTTATTCTCAAGCCGTGTGGTGGTCCCTGGGAGCTCCAGGCTTAGCCCCATCAGAAGAAAAGAGCCCTTTTCCCCTAAAGCCCCACCATTAAGTCCCAGGCAGGATGCTCATGGCTCGCCTTGGATCCCAGGCTCGTCGCTGACCCCGTCACCCTGGCGGAGGGAATGTGGTCACGTGCCCACCCCAGCAGCCCACCCAGACCCCATGGGTTGAGATGGGGGGTGGTCTTTAGAGAAGAACTGGGCTCTCTTGTCAGAGGAGGGATTCCGGGCAGCAGACCACATACATATGCCTTCCCCTCCCTCAGCCCCAGGCCGCATGGACTGAACCCAGACCTGGGGCTCCCATAGGCTTTGTTTTCTTGTCGCTGAATAATGCACCTGGGTCATAAGACGTGGAGGAAGTGCCATCCCCATGTGTAACCTGTGTTCTCTCTCTCGTTTTCCAGGGACCCCTGGGTTTGGATGGCAAGCCCGTAAGTGATGACAGGGCAATTCCAGGGTGTCCTGGGCTGGGGCTGCCACTGTGGGGCTGGGAGTGACCACCAGGCACTGGAGGGAAGCAGCCACTGGAACTTGGTTCAGCAGAGAGAGAAGCCTTTGGGTGTCAGACTTGAGTTCAAATCTAGCTCCACTACCTGCTGACGGTGACCAGGGGAGGCCTCCTCACCTCCCAAGCCTGAGGCTTCTTGTCTGTCAAGGGGGCACACGTACCCCCCTCTTCTAGGGATGCTGCAGACCTATGGAGAACTGTGAGCAGCACAGTCCCTGGGGTCTAGTCAGCCCTCAAAGCATGCGAGCCCCTCCCAGCCGACACAGGCACAGTGTCCTCGCTACATTCTCAAGACTACCCTGGTGGGCATCAAGCTGAGTTTTCAACATCTGGGCCAGGAGCCTGTGGTCACAGGCAGTCCTCAGCAGAAACATGCAGGGAGACATGAGCACAATTAAATAAGTAATTTGAGGTGGATGGATGGATGGGCAAGTGGGTAGATATATAGATAGATGCATGGATGGATGGATGATGACTGGATAGATGGATGGATGGATTAGTGGGTGGTTGGATGGATAGTGAATGAATGGGTGGATGGGTGGGTGGATGGATGGATGGATGGATTGGTGGGTGGTTGGATGGATAGTGGATGAATGGGTGGATGGGTAGGTGGGTGGGTGGGTGGATGGATGGATGGATGGATGAATGGATTGGTGAGTGGATGGGTGGATGGATGGATGGATGGATGGATGGATGGATGGATGGATGGATTGGTGGGTGGTTGGATGGATAGTGGATGAATGGGTGGATGGGTAGGTGGGTGGGTGGGTGGGTGGATGGATGGATGGATGGGTGGATGGATTGGTGGGGGAATGGGTGGATGGATGGATGAATGGATTGGTGAGTGGATGGGTGGATGGATGGATGGATGGATGGGTGGATGGGTGGGTGGATGGATGGATGGATGGATGGGTGGATGGATTGATTGGTGGGGGAATGGGTGGATGGATGGATGAATGGATTGGTGAGTGGATGGGTGGATGGATGGATGGGTGGATGGGTGGATGGATGGGTGGGTGGATGGATGGATGGATGGGTGGGTGGATGGATGGATGACTCATACAGGGATGGACAGATGGAGCCCATACTCCAAGGAGCTGCTACCATTAAAGAAGAGAATGCTTTTTTTTTTTTTTTTTGAAGAAATAAGAAAGAAAAAAAGAAGAAGAAAATGCCTCTGGAGAGAGAATCTCTCTACTGCCTGCTTCTCAGATTCCAGAAAGATGGCTTGGGGGCAGTGGCCTCCCACTGACAACGACAGGGTGGGAGCTGAGCAGTGGGGGACCGTGTGCGCTCTCTGGGAGGAGTGGCCAGTGCATGCGCACCTTTCTCTGCTATGAGGATGCCAGTGGGCCCTTGCTGGTCACCCCCAAATCCCCCATATCCCTCATGCTGAGGACCGAGGTGTGGAGCTTCCTTGGGCCAGCCAGGGCAGCTGTCACTGATGCTGACAGCTTGTGTGTAATTTTCCACTCAGCCGCCCAAAGTTCTGCTCAGCATCACGGGCCCTTCTGCCCTCAGAGGTACAGGGAAGCCAGAAGGGGAGCCAGCCTAGGCCCCTCACTCAGGCCTGTTCTTTCTCCACTTTCCTTCTCCAGGGACTTCCAGGCCCGAAAGGGGAAAAGGTAAGTGAAACCAGAGGCTGTGCAGATGCGGTAGGCAGGCAAAGGATCCCAGAAACCTCCCTCCAAACCCAGTTCCAGTGTGCCCTCGAGCACCTCGCAGCCCCTCCGAACCCAGTTCCAGTGTGCCCTCGAGCACCTCGCAGCCCCTCCTAGAGCCTCAGTTTCCCCATCTGTAGAGTGGGAATCACCGTGCCTACCTTCTGAAAGGGTTACAAGGCTTACACTTGACAATACGGAGAGTTGAGTCTGAGTTCTCCTGGGACCAAAGCATAACCAAACTCGGAGGCCCAGTGTTCCCAGAATGACGAATGTCCAGAGGACTTCATGGTGAAGGGGAGGTGCCAGGAGGGCTGGGGGATTGAACCATGACTGTTAATGGTATTCTCTGTAGGGAGGGCACCCCTCAGGAAGACATGGCGGAGAGCTATCTCTGCGGCCCCTTGGGAGGAAGGCTTCCCTGGCATCAGGCACTAAAGCCCCCTAGAAACCAGGGACCAAGTGCTTCAGAAGGGGACAGAAGAGACCTGTGTTACCCACGGTAAAATCAGGGGAGGGGTCAGAGCAGGCCTAGATGTGCCAGGGCCAGCTAGGTGCTCCCACAGCTGGACCACGTCCACCCCCGACGCGGAATTTGGAAATGGGAGGTGAGAGCTGCAGATGGGCCCTGCTGTGTGTGATTCGGCAGCTCAGGCCAGGGCAGGCAGGGTTCCCACCCAACCACCAGGGCTGAGGGAGCCGTGGGGAGGCCTGGGGGCTGGTGTTCAGAACCTCGGCTTTGCATTCCAGCTCCACCACCAACTTTGTGGCTTTGGCCAAGTTGCTGGGCTCTGTGGGCCTCAGTTTCCCCATCTGTAAATGAAGACCAATCTCACCGAGTCACAGGAGGGATTGCATGAGGTCATGGTCTCAATGTTCTTGCCAATGATGAGAGACTAGTGCAGTTGGTGGGTGGCCTGATTACCTTCCCGCTGGCCTTGGCTGATGCCACCACGTCATAGAAGTGATTCCATCAGGGGCTGTGAAACCAGAGAGAACTGGTGTCTTGGTGTCTATTGCTGCTTAATGCACTGCCCCAAAACTTGGTGGTGTAAAGCAGCATTTACTCATTAGCATCCCTTCCAGAGGACACAGTGGGAGGGGCTGTCTCTGCTCCACAATATCCGGGGCCTCGAATGGCTGGGACTGCCCTGAGATAAGGGAACACCTGCCTACAAGCCCCGGATCCGCTAGCTGTGTGACCTTGAGCAGGTTAAGTGGCCTCACTGTGTTTGCTTCCTCATTGGAAATGGAAATAAAAATAGAGCCTGCCTGCTATTTTTGTTAGAATTAAGTCATACCATGTCTATGAAGCACTGGGCACAGGTGCTCGACGGGAAATGGGAGGAAATGATGAAAGCAGTGGTGATACCTTTCCATGTCTTTTGTTCCTAGGGTGCACCAGGAGACTTTGGCCCCCGGGTAAGAACCAGGCATGACCTCCCTCACTGCCCATATGGTTTGTTTGACTTAATAATTAGGCATAACTGGCGCTGCTTCTGGGTCCTGGCTCCCTGCAGCTCATCACAGAAAGGCCAAGAGGCCCCTTCCCCACCCATAGCACCGGTGGAAGCCCCCAGGGACCTGGGTCGTGGGGCTGCCGCCTCTTGCGCAGGTGGGTGTCTCTGGAAGATGTCCAGGTCTCCATGCTTACCACTGTGGATGCTGGACAGTGGGGCTGGCACGTGACCCACACTGGAGACTGAGGACAGCTGGCACCCCAAAAAGAAGGAAGGCTCTGGGATCAGCAGAACTGAGCTCAAAGCTCAGCTCTGCCACCTGCCAGCTGAGTGACCCTGATCAAGTCACTTTGCTCCCGGAGACTCAGTTTCTTCAACTGTGAACGGGAGGACAGCCCCCACCCCAAGAGGTTGTTGTGGGAATGAAAAGGTAGTGGGAGCGGCAGTGCAGAGCGGGGCTGCAGCTTGTCGTCAGGGCTGGCTGGGCGCCTGCGCCGTACCTCTGCGGCCCTGAGCTGTGAGCAGGAGCAAGGAAGGGGGCTGGCCAGGCCAAGCCCCACAGACACAGCTGCTCTGTGCCAGCCACATAAAGCTGGTGAGATTGCTCTGCAGTCAAAGAAAGGGTCTCGTGCTGAGTTTTAGCTGCTGAGAAAAATCCTTCTGCTTGCTTCCTGGTGGGTGTGTGGAGCTGATAATCCAAAGCGGATGCCCTCTTCTCAACAGACTAGAAGTCCTGAGGCCCAGAGGTCATGGAAGAGGGGATCTCCTCCCAAGCCCCCCAACCCTCTTCATGGATACCTTCCCTATATTCCCAGTGTCCCAGTCATCGGGAACATCACCCCCCAACACACACACACAAAGTTTAGTGGCTTAATGGCCGGGCACAGTGGCTCGTGCCTGTAATCCTAGCACTTTGGGAGGTCGAGGCAGGTGGATCACTTGAGGTCAGGAGTTCGAGACCAGCCTAACCAACATGGTGAAACCCTGTCTCTAGTAAAAATACAAAAATTAGCAGGGTGTGGAGGTGGGCGCCTGTGGTCCCAGCTACTCGGGAGGCTGAGGCAAGGGAATTGTTTGAACCCAGGAGGCAGAGGTTGCAGTGAGACGAGGTGGCACCACAGCACTCCAGCCTGGGCGATAGAGCGAGACTGTCTCCAAAAAAAAATTTTAAATAGTGGCTTAAGACTCCAATTGCCATTCTCTCTCATGGCCCCTGGGTTAGGCTTAGGCTGTCTCGGGAGGTTGTCGGCAGCCAGGCCAGGAGCCCGTCCCGTGGCCGCGGGTGACGTGGATGCTGGTGGGCATTCCACTGGTGAGCGGCCCTCCCTGGAGAAGGAGTCTGCACACTGATCACCTACTTGCCTTTCTCTGGGCTTGGTTAAGTGGCTTTGCCTCCAGGTTTCAAAAAGCCTTGTGGTTTTTCAAATCACCGTCCTGCCTTTCTGACCACACGACCTGTCTGCTGACTAGATGGTTTTCCCACGGCTCAATCCGGGCTTTATGAGTAGAGACCATCACCTGTACAATCGCCGGATCCTCAAGGTAGACTCCTGAGTGGGGTCCTGGGCCTGATGACTTGCTGTGTTACCCCCAACTCACCCCACGTTTGCAGGGTTAGACCTCAGCCATCCAATCCCTGAGGGAGGAGCAGGCGGGCTGGCCGGGAAAGAGCCTAAGAACCTCTCCCAGGACCGGCTCCAGTGTCAGGCCCATTTTCTGTCTTAATAAGTAGAGTCCAGGCCAGTAGTTCCCAGCCTGAGGGCCTTTATAAAAGGAACAGCAGGGAGCTAAGGGGGTGTCTTCAAATTCTTCCTGATTCAGTGCAAATTAAAACAGGAATTACCTGTCACCATCACCACCCATGCCTGGTGACCTAACCAAGCTTTCAGTTTTCTTCCCTTTCGGCTGGAGCTGTAACATTTTGATCAGGACCCTGGCCATGCCAGACCAGGAGGAAGACCTGAGTGGCGGGTGTTGAGAACTTCTGCTGATTTTTTAATTGGGAAAGCAAGTGAATTTGTGTTACGTGCAGTTTGCTAGAGAGGTGAGCTATTTCAGATCAGGGAACATCTGTGGATGAAAAGAAGTGTCTCAAAGGGACCTCTTGCCTTGGCAGTGAGAGGAGGCTCCGCCTTCCCTAGCTCTGTAACCTTGGGCAACTGACCCTCTGACCCCCAACCCCAGCCATTCCATCTGTAAAGTGGGACAATAACAGTGCCCTGGCCAACTCATCGCAAAGGTTGAATAAGATCATGTTCGGCCAGGTGTGGTGGATCATGCCTGTAATCCCAGCACTTTGGGAGGCCAAGGCGGGCAGATCACTTCAGGTCAGGAGTTCGAAACCAGCCTGGCCAACATGGTGAAACTCCGTCTGAACTAAAAATACAAATAATAATAATAATAGTAATCCCAGCTACTCGGGAAGCTGAGGCAGGAGAATCGCTTGAACCTGGGAGGTGGAGGTTGCAGTGAGCCAAGATTGTGCCACTGCACTCCAGCCTGGGCAACAGAGCTAGAGACTCTGTCTCAAAAAAAAAAAATCATCTTCAGGATATCCTTGCTAGCTCAGTGCTAGGTCTTCCTTTCTTTGTTACAAGAAGGTTGAGGGCCACTGACACCATGACGTGGGTGTACTCCATTCCTGTGGCTCCACCCTGTGCCAGTGCAGGGTGGGCCCTGCTGGGGCAGTGGGTAGGTGCCAGTCACAGTGGTCTTCCTTCCTCTCGGGTTGGGCTATGAGGTGGGGCTCTGGCTGCCTGAGGTCTGACCCAGTGCTAACATCAAGTTCTAAAGTTGGGGATTTAGTGCTGCATGAGAGAAACTGTGTGGCCCTTCATCATCATTTTTTTTTAAGTTTTATTTTGAGACAATTGTAGATTTACATGTAATTGTAGTAAATAACATCTGTGTACCCTTCATCCAGTCTCCCCCAGTGGTGACATCTTGCATCTCTGAGTACAATCTCACAACAGGAAATTGGCATTGATACAATCCACCAACCTTATTCAGATGCCTCCAGCTGTACACACACTCGTTTGCGGGTTTAGTTCTGTGCAATTTTAACACACTTGTAGATCTGTGTAAAGCACACAAAGGTCCCTCATGCTGTTCTTTTGTAGTTACAATCACCTTTATCCCCCCATCCCTAATGCCTGGCAACCAGTATGGGTTCTCCATCTCTATAACGTTGTCATTTCAAGAGTGTTACGTAGATACAACCACACCGTATTAAGCTTTTGAGATGGACTGTTTCACTCAGCGTAATTCTCCTGAGATGCATCTGAGGTGTTGCATGTGTCGTGGCCTGTTCCTCTGGGTTGATTGCTGAGTTGTGTTCCATGACGTGGACGTACCCCAGCTCCTTAACCTTCCACCTACTGAAGGACTTTTGGATTGGTTTCCAGTTTGGGGCTGTTACTAACCAAGCAGCTGTGAACAAGGTCCTCCAGGAAGGTCCTTCAGGAGATACTCAGGCCCCACTCTAGAGAGAAGAGGGGGCAGCTGGACACGCGTGTTTCCCCCCACATGCAGCACATGCCATCTCTCTCCTAAACACTGGATCTGGGCTTCAGGTGCTGAAGAGCTGGCACATTCCTTGGCATGTAAAAGGTCCCGTAGGGCCTCTGACACCAAAGTATGGGGATCTGTTCGGTCGTGCAGTCCCCAGTAAGTGGCAAGAGGCCCAGTCACAAAGCCCTCCCCTTTGAGCCTGCCCCAAGGGCTGGGAAAGGGGATGGCGTGGGGCTGCCCATCTGAGGGTTTCTCTCTGGAGGCTGGACCCCCTCCCGCTCAGAGTCATGCCAAGCCCCATCTCTTTCAGGGAGACCAAGGACAAGATGGAGCTGCTGGGCCTCCGGGGCCCCCTGGACCTCCTGGGGCCCGGGGCCCTCCTGGCGACACCGGGAAAGATGGCCCCAGGGGAGCACAAGGCCCAATGGTAAGAGAGGGCCTGGAGTTTGGCCACCCAGAACTTGACCAAAACCCCAAATCCGGATTCCAGAGCCAGCCCCATCCCCATCCCCGTCTCTAGTGCAGACCCCACACCAGCCTTAACCCCAATCCAGACACTGAACCTGGGCCCAAACTTAACTCCAACCAAGATCCAACCCCAATTCAGATCCTGACCCTGACCCCAGACCCAAACCCAACCCTAACCTCAACCCAGACCCTTATCCCATTCGAACCTTAAATCTAACACTAACTGGGTCTCTGATCCCAATCAAGACCTTGACCTCAAACTCATTCCCAAATCCCGGTCTACACCCCCAATTCAGACCCTAACTCTGACCCTTCCAGACTCTGACGCTGACCAAACCAACTCTAACCTCAGATAGACCCAGACACCCTAAGTTGACCTTAGTTGCAATCCCAGTCCCAATCCTGACTCAACCCTGAGCCTGAGACCCTTCTGGGGGCACTGTGTCTGCAGACCTTTATCAGCCCTCCCCTCGCGCTCCCCAATATAATATCTCAGCCTCAGCTTTCCTCCCAAGCGTCTCCAAAGCCTGGAGGCCAGGCCCCATCCTACTACCCTTTCCCTAACCCAGAAACCCCAGCCTGTCCTTCCCTCCAGTGTGGAGGCCACACCACCACCAGACTGCCACCAGGGTCCCCCCCCAGTCAGATGGATCCCCCACCAAACTGCCACCAGTTTCCCCCAGGACAGCTGCTCAGTTGGCTCATCCATTACTTGTCACGCCAGGCCAGAGGCTTCCCCAGCCTTACGCTCTCTTCTGTGGAGTGGGGACAGTGATACTCGCTCTTCAGGTTTGGCGAGGATGAAATGAGACAATGTACTTAGAGCCCCAGCCCAGGGTCTGGCCTGAGATTTGGGCTCAGTTCAATGTGACGACCTGCATCCCTCACTGCTGTCCCCTCACACTTCCGCAGGGCCCCAAAGGAGAGCCTGGACAAGACGGCGAGATGGTCAGTATCCAGGGCATTCCAGAGGCCTGGGCTGGCAGAACTGTGGTTCCCAGACCTGGAAGCCCTTTTCCCACACACGCTGACAGCAGGGCCACGCGCCCGTGTGTGTGTGCACGCCTCTGCATGTACATGTCTGCATGTGTGTGCACCCCGTGCACCTGCCCCTCCACCCCCCCGGGGACATGGCCAGGCGAGACACCAGTCGGAGGGAATTCCAGTAGCTCCACATTCCTGTGTGGAGGCTGTGGTCCACTTGCCACCGCCTGAGCCCTAATGCAGAAGCTGTCCCAGGGTTGAGGAGTCAGGCCTAGGGTGGGCAGCTCCAGCCTGCTTCTGACGGCAGCCCTGCCTCCTGGTCTCTGGGATTGGTGTCACCTTTTACAAAGCCAGGATGCTAAGAAGGACAGGCCCAGGATCAGCCTCCAGTATGACATTTAACACCTTCTCTTCTCTTGTTCCAGGGCCCGAAGGGACCCCCAGGGCCCAAGGTGAGTGCTCCTCATTCCCCATGCCCCTCCCCAGATCTGGTGGGATGGACTCACCCACCACCACCTCCTTTCTCTTCCCCCCACCCCCAGCGAAGCCAAGGCAGTAGGGTCAGGAGACCAAACTCCCAGACCATGGGCAAGTTACTGCACCTCTCTGGGCCTCAGTTTACTCATCCATTAACTGGAGGCACAGTAAACCTTTCCTGCCTTTTTCACACTGAGTTGTGAGAGTTGAATCATAAAACACATTAGCTTTTTGGTTTCAAATAAATTTTCCCTTTTTTTTAATTTTTTATTATTTTGAGGCAGAGCCTCACTGTCACCCAGGCTGGAGTGCAGTGGCACGATCACAGCTCACTGCAACCTCCACCTTCTGGGTTCAAACAATTCTCTTGCCTCAGCCTCCTGAGTAGCTGGCTGGGTCTACAGGTGTGCGCCACCACACCATGATTATATTTTATATTTTTAGGAGAGGCAGGGTTTCACCATGTTGGCCAGGCTAGTCTCGAACTCCTGACCTCAGGTTATCCGCCCACCTTGGCCTCCCAAAGTGCTGGGATCACAGGTGTGAGCTACCGCACCTGGCCCAAATAGATTTTGTTTTTAGAACAGTTTTTGTTTCACAACAGAACTAAACAAAGTACAGAGTTTCCATATCCCCCTGCCCCGGCCCATGCCCCCGCTCCCCAGCTATGAGTACCCCCACTTGTTAGAGATGATTTGCCTGCATGGACAGATCACCATCACCCAGATGCCATTGTTCACATTAGGGTTCACTCTTGCTGGGGTACTCTCTGGATTTGGACAAATGTGTGTTGACAAGTATCCACCACTGTGGTGTCATGGAGTATTTACCCTGCCCTAAACATTCTCTGTTCTCTGCCTGTTCATCCCTCGTTCTCCCTAGCCCCAGCACCACTGATCCTTTTATTTTATTTTTTTATTTTATTTTATTTTTTATTTTTTTTGAGTTGAAGTCTCACTCTTGTTGCCCAGGCCGGAGTGCAATGGCACAATCTCGGCTCACTGCAACCTCTGCCTCCTGGTTTCAAGCAGTTCTCCTGCCTCAGCCTCTCAAGTAGCTGAGATTACAGGCGCGCCCCTCCACGCCTGGCTAATTTTGTATTTTCAGCAGAGATGGGGTTCCACCATGTTGGTCAGGCTGGCCTTGAACTTCTGACCTCAGGTGATCCACCCACCTCAGCCTCCCAAAGTGCTGGGATTACAGGTGTGAGCCACCGTGCTCGGCCACTGATCTCTTTTCACTGTCTCCATAGTTTTGCCTTTCCCAGAGTGTCATCTAGCTGGAATCAGACTGTGTGTGGCCTTTTTGATTGGCCTGTTTTACTTAGTAATACACATTGACCTTTCATCCATGTCTTCTCATGGCTTGACAGCTCATTCCTTTTTAGCACTGACTGATAGTCCATGTCTGGGTTTATTATTTATTTAATGATAAGCCACAGTTTGTTTATTTATGCACTCACCTACTGAAGGACATGTTGGCTGCTTCCAGGTTTTGGCAATTTGGAGTAAAGCTGACGTCAGCATCCATGTGCAGGTTTTCATGTGGACATAGTTTTCCACGTGTTAGCGTGTCCAGCCCTCTGCAGATGTCAGCTCTTTCATTTTTGCCCTCTTTGGGGAGGATGTGAGTGGGGAGGAGGGCTCTGGTCCTCCCTGACGGAGACGGAGCCTCTGGCCTGAGGAGGAAGGATGGGAAAGCTGCTCAGCCAGTACCTCGTCCTCCAAAACCCTCTGAGACGGCAGGAGTCACCTCCCCCCTTTGAAGAACAGTGCCTTGCCAGGGTCGTTGAGCTTGGGAGTGAGTGGCTCAGAAGTGGAATTCAAGACTGTCCACCCCAGCTCTCTGAAGCACTCAGGGGTCTCTGGGCTGGCCCGGGGCACAGGTCATCAGTGCCACTTCTACCCGAGGAACAAGAGGCCTGGGGTCCGGGCCACACTCCTGCGGCTCTCACCTTGCTCTTGAACCCCCCATTGCCTCCCCCAGGGTGAGCCTGGAGTACCCGGAAGGAAGGTGAGAGGGGCCGATGGAGGAGCGTCCGGGTCAGTGTTGGGAGGTGGCTGGAGAGAAGGGCAGGGGCTGGGATGGAATGGGGATGGGGATGGGGACAGGATGGGGTGGGGTGGGAGCCAACCCACGGGGAAAGTGGCCTTGTCTTCCCCAGACCTGAGCCCTCACTGCGGGTGGCTGCCCTGTCCTTGCTCTCCGTGAGGCCAGAATTTATTTTATTCATTCATTTATTCACTCACTCATTCTTTCCCTTCCTCAAACACATCAAATTCATGCCCACTTCAGGGCTGAGCACACTAGTTCTCAAAGTGTGACCCTGGGACCCACCCCAGACCCACTGAATCAGAGACTCTGGGATGGGTCCAGAGTCAGTTTGACCAGCCCCTGGTGCCACTGAGGTGAGCTCAAGCTTAAAACCACTGAATGAGTGTTATGCTCTCCAGCCTCTTCTCCTGGGCCAGCCTCCTCCTTCGCCTCATTCAGGTCTCAGCAAAACCCTCCCCCAAGGCCAGCAAGCGCACTGGCTCACACCTGCAATCCCAGCACTTCAGGGGCCAAGACAGAAGGATCACTTGAGATCAGGACTTCAAGACCAGCCTGGCCAACATGGCAAAACTCCATCTCTACTAAAAATCCAAAAATAAATCAGCCAGGCGTGGTCACAGGCGGCTGCAGTCCCAGCGACTCTGGAGGCTAAGGCTGGAGAATCACTTGAACCCGGGAAGCGAAGGTTGCAGTGACCCAAGATTGTACCACCGCACTCCAACCTGCTGGGTGACAGAGTGAGACTCATCTCAAAAAAAACAAAAAAAAGACCACCCTGGACAATACACCAAGACCTCATCTCTACTAGAAATCAGAAAAACTAGTCAGGTGCAGTGGCATGCATCTGTTGTCCCAGCTACTTCGAAGGCTGAGGTGGGAGGATTGCTTAAGCCTGGTAGGTCGAGGCTGTAGCAAGCTATGGATTGTGCCACTGCACTCCAGCCTGGATAACAGAGCAAGACCCTGTCTCAAAAACCAAAAAATCAGGCCAGGCGTGGTGGCTCATGCCTATAATCCCAGCACTTTGGGAGGCCAAGCCGGGCAGATCACCAGGTCAGGAGATCGAGACCATCCTGGCTAACATGGTGAAACCCCATCTCTACTAAAAATACAAAAAACTAGCCGGGCGTGGTGGCCAGTGCCTGTAGTCCCAGCTACTCGGGAGGCCGAGACAGGAGAATGGCGTGAACCCAGGAGGCAGAGCTCGCAGTGAGCCGAGATTGTGCCACTGTACTCCAGCCTGGGCAACAGAGCGAGACTCCATCTTACGGAAAAAAAAAAAAAAAAAAATTCTCCCATCTTCTAGGAGACCTTCCCTGGCCACCTGCTGCAACAAGCTCCCCCTGCAGTCCCTCTCCGCCATGCCATCCTCTTCTCTTCTCAACACTACTCCACTTCCTGACATGGTGCCTAGAATTTATTTGCGTGTGTGTGTGTGTGTGTGTGTGTGTGTGTGTGTGTGTGTATATATGATAGGATCTCACTCTGTCACCCAAGCTGTGATGCAATGGCATGATCACAGCTCCCTGCAGCCTCAGGCAATTGTCCCACCTCAGCCTCTCAAATAGTTGGGACTACAGGCGTGTGCCACCATGCCTGGCTAATTTTTTATTTTCTGGTTTTTGTAGAGATGGAGTCTTGCTCTGTTGCCCGGGCTGGAGTGCAGTGGCTATTCACAGGTGCCATGATGGGGCACTACAGCCACAAACTCCTGGGCTCAAGCAGTCTCCCCGCCTTGACCCGCCAGAGTGCTGGAGTTAAGGCATGAGCCACCGTGCCAGCCAACCTTGTATTTATTTGAACGTTTCTTTTCCCTTGGCCTCCTCTGACTCCACCTGAGCAGGGACCTCAGCTGCCTGGCCCACAGGGGGAATGAATGGATGAATGTACCCTCATCATCTGCCTATCCGTTCTCTCTGCAAATGCCAGCCCTGGGCTGGTGGAGTCAGGCGACACAGAGAGATGGATCTGACCCCACCTCTGCCCTGGAGGGGCAAGGAGGGTGGGGAGGAGCTGCCTGGTACCATGTGCCAGTGCAGGTGCCAGGAGCAGACTGGTATACTAGGAAGCCCAGAGGAGGGAGGGGCCCACTGGCCACCCGAGGGTCTGACCGGCAAGCCCCAGGTGTCCTCTCCTCAGGGCGACGATGGGACACCAAGCCAGCCTGGACCACCAGGGCTCCCTGGACCACCAGGGCCCAAGGTGAGTATCTGCCCCTCCCCTCATGGCCCCCTGCCCCCACCTCCCATGGTTCCCGTCTGCCTGGTGAAGTCCCTACCCTGGACATTTGGCACCATGAGGTCCTAGGCCAGTGCCCGGTGCAGGCCAGAGAGAGGCAGAGGAAGGCCCTGGCCCCACCACACAACAGGCCTAGCGTCTCACCCAGTCCATGTGTCTCCCTGACTCCCTCAAGCCCTCGTTTCCATCTCAAGGGCCTCACTTCCTGCCGTGTCCCCAAGCCAAGAACTGGGTGTCATCCTCACGCCTCACTCCCCCAACCCCTCACAACAGCCACCAAATCCTGGCCAGCCAGTCTGCAAAGTGCCCCTTGAGCCCCTGAGCTGCCCCAAGTAAGTGCCAGGGCCCACACCAGAAGGTGGCAGCCGTGGTCCTGTGTCCCCTGGGCTAGCAAGAGTCCTGAGGTCCATCCGCGCACACACCCCATGGACTCAGTAACAATTTGCCAGGAGGCCTAATCGCAAGGCTTCGGGCAGCCCCAAGGCACCTGCCACGTGCCCGCTCACACTTGCTTTCACTGCAACTGTTTCTATTTCAGGGCGAGCCAGGGAGCGAGGGGCCTCAGGGCGAGAGTGGCGTGGGTGGTGCCCCAGGACCAAAGGTGACGTGAGAACTTGCTGCTCTGGCACCTGTGGGCCCTGCTCAGACCTTCCCCCAGTCGAGAGTGGGAGACGTGGTCTCAGCTCTCATTTGCCCTTTTAAGTGAGGAGTCCCAGGAGGACCTGGCCCAGGGGTCTCCTTCAGCACTGTCGGAGCTGGTGTGGGGGCAGCAGTGGTGAATCTGGACAAGTGGCAAGGCCTCCACTGGTGCCCAGCTCTGTGGCCAACTCACCATGCAGCCTCCAGCTCCGGGACACCAGCGTCCCCACCTCTATACAAAGTGATGTCAGAGGAGGGTCTCGCAGGCCCCTCCGGGAGCCCCATTCCTGGAGTGCTGTCTCATACATTTGGGTGCAAAGGCTCTCCAGCACTTGGGACCTGGGCCCTCCTGGGAAGAGGGGACTGGGAGGCGTGGTTTGGCTTCACACCTGCACCGTGTATCTCCACAGGGGGAGCCTGGCCACCGAGGCACGGACGGAGCTGCAGGGCCCCGGGTAAGCTGCCGCCTCTCAGGCAAGGCCTCAGGGATGAGATCTAGGGGCCCTATAGCTTCAGAAGCCCCTGTCCCCACAGAGACCCCAGAGGAGCAGTGGAGCTACAGGAACTGGGAGGATTTTACTTTTTAAACCAATGTATTTGTGATTTTTGAAAATTCATAGTACGTGCCTTTTTTGGGTAAAATGTTCAAATATGGAAGTATAAGAATAAGAGGCCCGACCCGTTATTATGAAGCCAGCTCTCTCTCAGTCCCCTCGAGCGCGTGCCCATCTAAATTCCTTTCTCTATATATTCAGACACAGGTCCTCCGTTTGTCCTATGCCTGATCCTGCCGCAGTGGGCTGGGCCTTGCCTTTTCCCCACCCCACAGGGAGGTTTGTCCCTGCCACCAGGAGCACAGCGCCCCAGCCCGCCCCAGATCTTTTGTGACCAGCCCCTATCAACATACCTTACCTTTAGGGTGACGTCCAGGATCCTGGCCTCGGCTCTGTCTCCTCGTGCTCCGGGAGGCTGGCTTCTTCCTCCAAAAAAAACGATCTGAGCCCCTGCCTGGCTGTGCAGGTGGTGGGGAGCGGGAGAAGGTTGGATTAGGCAGCCAGTGAGCCAGGCTGTTCTGGGCAGGCTGTGACGGGACGGGGGAGGGCTGGCAAATGAGGCCCAGGCAGGGGTCTCCAGCCCGCACAAGGGATCGGCTCGGGCCTGAACCAAAGTGCTCCCCACCCTTCACCGTACCCCAAGCAAAGAGCAGCCTGGGTGGGGAGTGAGGCTCACGAGGAGAGGGCTGGCCAGCAGCCTTGCGTGCATGTTGAGTGTGCACGTTGAGTGTGCAGTATGGGCATGGGCACGCTTACGTGCACCTGTAACCAGGCGGGAATAGGCGTGTGGGTGCGCGGTGTGTGCAGCCTCTACCAGAGGCTGGGAAATGGAGGCACGGGCCCGATCCAGCCTGCTCATGTTTTTGTGTTTCGGAGGGTTTGGGGCTTTTCTGTGTGTTGTGAACATTTAAAAATCTGAAGAGCGTCACATCAAAATCAGGCTTTCCATTTTCCCCCGAGGACTTGGGTCAGGCCTGAACGCCCACACGAAGGCAATTCCAGCTGCCCCTCAGACCAGGTGGAAGCAGGGCCCGCCTCCCCTGCCCTCCCACGCTGGGATCCACACTGGGGAGGGGCATGCGTGTGGCCTGGGTGACAAGGCTCTTCCATTGCTTTGTCTCTGGGTGTGACGCAGGGACAGCTGCCACTTCACCCCCCAGCGTAGCTCTTCCCTGAAAGTCTTACTCTTCTTCCTGCCTCAGGGTGCCCCAGGCCTCAAGGGCGAGCAGGGAGACACAGTGGTGATCGACTATGATGGCAGGATCTTGGATGCCCTCAAGGTAGTGTTTCTGGTGGGACCAGGATGTGCCTTAGATATGATTTTCCTTAGGGAATAATTACTTCCTTTGTGATTAATGCTGCACTTTTTTACACAAGGGACTCGAGGCAGCTTAGCACAAAGACCCCAACCGTTCCTAGGTGTCCGATGTGGAAATCAGGGCTATGTTGAGACCCGCCTCAGAGAGCCCCTGTGAATGTGTCCCATGTGGACCGAGCTCCCTAGAGGCCAAGTCAAAAAGGGAAGCTCCTCGCTCAGGGGCAGGAGCCAGAGCATTTCCTGGGGTCTGTTCCCACCGGTGTCTCCTGGGACCTTCCCAGAGGACACTGGGTGGAGGGGACACTGCGTAGAGGGCCAGGTCTTCTAATGATGTCATGGAGAGGATGAGAGTGGCAAGCCCGGCCCCCGGAGTCTTGGGAGATGTGTGACCCCCGAGCCCAGTGGCTAGTAAACTTGGGACTTACCACCAGTGGAGAGAGGCACTGGGTGCCAGCAGCTCATGGGTACCCCAGAAGGGAAGTGGGTGAGGAAGGAGTGGTCGCCAGAGACCAGACCGGGAAGGGGGCCCTGGCCCCACCTGAGCATCATTTCCAGTTATGTCCCACAGGCTTTGGGGAAGTGCAAGTTGGCAGTAACTGTGGCACCCACCCCCAGGCATGCATGGCATGGCGTGGCATGGTGTGGCGTGGCATGGCGTGGTGTGGCGTGGCATGGCGTGGCATGGCGTGGTGTGGCATGGCATGGCATGGCAGGCACATGCATGGTGTGTCCCAGGCTGACTGAGCCTATGAGTACAGGGAGTTGGGAGATGGACTTTGTTTTGTTTTGTTTTTATTTTTGTTTTTGTTTTTGAGATGGAGTTTCACTCTTGTTGCCCAGGCTGGGTGTGATCTCAGCTCACTGCAGCCTCTCCCTCCCAGGTTCAAGCAATTCTCCTGCCTCAGCCTCCCAAGTAGCTGGGACTACAGGTGTGTGCCACCACACCCGGCTAATTTTTGTATTTTTAATAGAGGCGGGGTTTCACCATGTTGGCCAGGCTGGTCTCAAACTCCTGATCTCAAGTGATCCGCCCACCTCGGCCGCCCAAAGTGCTGGGATTATAGGTATGAGCCACCATGCCTGGCCAGAGATGGACTTTGGATGCTAGGCTGACATGTTGACTCAATTTGATGGGCAGCAGGCAGCCATAGTCCACATAGTCCATGTGGGGGATGATGTTAAAAAAATAAAAACATGCCAGGTGGGTGGCTCACGCCTATAATCCCAACACTTTGGGAGCCTGAGGCAGGCGGATCACAAGGTGAGGAGTTCGAGACCAGCCTGGCCAACATAGTGAAACCCCGTCTCTACTAAAAATACAAAAATTAACTGGGTGTGGTAGTGCGCACCTATAGTCTCAGCTACACGGGAGGCTGAAGCAGGAGAATCACTTGAACCCGGGAGGCGGAGGTTGTGGTGAGCTGAGATTGCACCTCTGTACTCCAGCCTGGGCAGCAGAGGGAGACTCCATCTCAAAAAAATAAAGTAAAAAATAAAAACATATTGGGGGAAGGCTAGCTAAGGAATGGTATGGACAGTGAACGAAAGCAGGTGTTGAAGCAGGCAGCAGCAGGACCCCAGGCAGGGAGGTCCTGGGCCTGGGCCTAGAGGAGGGTGGATAAGATGGAGGCCAGGGGTATCTCAGTGGGACACCAACAAGAAGGGCACAGGACAGGGAGGCGGGAGGCGGGAGGGGAGAGACCTAGAGCTTGTGGGACAGGGGCTGGGCAGGGTGCAGTTTTACAGAAGGGAGGGGAGGAGAGTGTGGAGGCCGAGCAGGGGGACTGCAAAAAGTCTGGGTCAGGACAGGAGCTTGAGAGTGGGGTCGGACCTGGACACACTGGAGACCCCACCCCTATCTGCGAGACTGAGGAACTCCCTAGGTCCAGCAGATAGCAGCCAGTGGAGCCAGAGGGTCAGAGAGCTCATAGGACAGTCAGAGAGGGTGGTGCTGGGCCACTGTTGGGGATGTCATTCTTGGCAGGCCTTGAATGCCAGCAGGGGACTTAAGCTTGCTTCGAGAGGCAATAGGGAGCCAAAGCAAGATCTTGAGCAGGGGAACATTGTGACGAAATCTGGATTGGGGCAGAGGGCCGTTCATGGCAGCAGACACCTCCTGGCCTCCCCCAAACCTGGGTAGCCAGATAAAGCCATGCACAGTGTGGCCTGACCTGACGGGAAGAAGCAGTCCCCGAGGACCCTGCCCCTGCTCAGCTCAGCTGGACGGGGACCTTGTTCCAGGTGGGGAGCTGGGCGGGCAGCGAAGGGAGGCCCTGCCTAACCAATGACACTGACTGGCTTCACTTTCACACACAGGGGCCTCCCGGGCCACAGGGGCCCCCAGGGCCACCAGGGATCCCTGGAACCAAGGTCAGTGCCGACAGAGCTATGTGGTCCCCCAAGCATTTGTCTCCAGCGCTCACCTCCCACTTCTGTCTGCTCTGTGATCCTCTTCCACTTCCCTCCTGGTGTCCTGGCCTGGCTTCTGCGAGCTCAGAGAAAGGGCCTGAGCTTCCAGGCTGAGTGCCTTCTCCCTGGGCTCTGTCTAATCTGGGAGATTTCCCTGGGAAGCCTCATTCATACGTTTAAACTGAAAAATCATGCAGCTATAAAAAGGAATGAAATCCTGTCATTTGCAGCCACATGGATGCAGCTGGAGGCCATTATCCTAAGTAAATTAATACAGAAAAGAAAATGGGCTGAGTGTGGTGGCTCACACCTGTGAATCCCAGCACTTTGGGAGGCCGAGGCAGGTGGATCACCTGAGGTCAGGAATTTGAGACCAGCCTGACCAACACGGTGAAACTCTGTCTCTACTGAAAATACAAAAAATTAGCTGGGCATGGGGGTGTGTGCCTGTAATCCCAGCTACTTGTGAGGCTGAGGCAGGAGAATCGCTTGAACCTGAGAGGTGGAGCTTGCAATGAGCCAAGATTGTGCCACTGCACTCCAGCCTGGGCAACAAGAGCAAAACTCCATCTGAAAGAAAGAAGGAAAGAGGAAGGAAGGAAGGAAGGAAGGGAGGGAGGGAGGGAGGGGAAAGGAGAAAGGAGAGAAAAGAAAACCAAATACTGCATGTCCTTACTTAAAAGTGGAAGCTGAGCCAGGCGCGGTGGCTCACGCCTGTAATCCCAGCACTTTGGGAGGCTGAGGCGAGCGGATCACCTGAGGTTGGGAGTTCGAGACCAGCCTGACCAACATGGTGACACCCCATCTCTACTAAAAATACAAAAATTAGCCATGTGTGGTGGTGACCGGCACCTGTAGTCCCAGCTACATGGGAGGCTGAGGCAGGAGAATTGCTTGAACCCGGGAGGCAGAGGTTGCAGTGAGCCGAGATCACGCCACTGCACTCCAGCCTGGGAGCCAGAGCAAGAGTCCATCTCAAAAAAAAAAAAAAAGTGGAAGCTGAACATTGGGTACACACAGACACAAAGATGGGAATAATAAATACTGGAGATTCCAAAAGGGAAGAGGTGGGAGGACAGGGATTGAAAAACTACATATCGGGTGCTATGTTCACCACTTGGGTGACAGAATCATTAGCAGCCCAAACCTCAGCATCATGCAGTACACCCATGTGGCAGCCCTACCCGTGTACCCCCGAATCTAAAACCTTTCTAAAAGCTATGAATTTTCCCGTAAGCACTGCTTTAGCTGCATCCTACAAACCTTGATATGTTGAATTTTATTTTTATTCAATTCAACCTAATTTCTAAGCTCTCTTTTGATTTATTCATGAATTATTTAGAAATACTTGGGGATTTAGAAATACTTGGGAGATTTTTTTCCAGATATCTTGCTTTTTTGTTTGGTTTTAGTTTTTTTCATATTTAATGTATCCAACTGACCAGATATTTTATTAATTTCTTATTTAATTATCATGCGGCCAGGCACGGTGGCTCATGCCTGTAATCTCAGCACTTTGGGAGGTGGAGGCGGGTGGATCACAAGGTCAGGAGTTCAGGACCAGCCTGGCCAATATGGTAAAACCCTGTCTCTACTAAAAGTACAAAAATTAGCTGCGCGTGGTTGTGTGCACGTGTAATCCCAGCTACTTGGGAGGCTGAGGCAGGAGAATTGCTTGAACCCAGCAGGCGGAGCTTGTAGTGAGCTAAGGTTGTGCCACTGCACTCTAGCCTGGCAGACATGGCGAGACTGTCTCAAAAAAAAAATTATCTTGCGGTTAGACAACATGTTCTTTTTTTTTTTTTTTTTTTTTTTTTTTGAGACAGTCTTGCTCTTTTGCCCAGGCTGGTGTACAGTGGCGCCATCTCAGTTCACTGCAACCTCTGTCTCACGGATTCAAGCAATTCTCCTGCCTCTGCCTCCTAAGTAGCTGGGATTACAGGCCTGTGCCACCACGCCCAGCTAATTTTTGTATTTTTAGTAGAGAGGGGGGTTTCACCATGTTGGCCAGGCTGTCTCAAACTCCTGACCTCAGGTGATCCACCCACCTCAGCCTCCCAAAGTGCTGGGATTACAGGCGTGAACCACTATGCCCAGCCAGAACATACTCTTTTTAATACAACATTGATCTTTTTAATGTATTAAAACTTGTTTTAGAGTCAAAGTGTTCTTTCTTGTTGAATGTTTTATATGCACACAAATTAAATGTATATTTAGCTGCTATTGGGTATAGTGTTTTATAAGTATCCACTAAATAAAAATAAAGAACTGAAAACCCAGCCCCTGTGGCCCCATACCAGTCCGGTGGATGGACAGCTATGCACACCCTGTGGCCTGTACCATTCGTTCGCATCCTGCCCGTTTGTCTCAAGAGAAAGAGCCAACAGCTTTGAAGTCAGGCAGATCTGGTCTTGGCATCGTCGTTCCTGGGCTCTGTGGCCTGAAACCAGTCACTTAACCCTCCAAGCCTCAGCACCCGAATCTGTGACATAACAACTTACCGGTGATAGCCATGGGCTACATCTGCTCGTGATGGACTAAGGAAACAGAGGAGGTGGTGGGTACTGACCCACCCTGGGCCGGGTACACAGTGTGTCTTGGCCCTCTGGCTGCTGACACCTCTCTAGGAAAGGAAGGCATAACCCCTCTTGCCATCTGTTTCCTTCCAGGGCGAGCTTGGATTGCCTGGTGCCCCAGGAATCGATGGAGAGAAGGTCTCTGGGCCTTTCATTTCCTTGGTGATGCCAGTGCCTGGTATTGGGCTGTGTGTGTGTGTGTGTGTGTGTGTGTGTGTGTACAGAGTTCAAGACCATGTGTGAGAGAGGCAAAAATCATGGATTCTGGCGCCAGGCTGTCTGTGTGCAAACCCTGGTCTACCCTCAGGCCCCGGGCAAGTTGCCTGCTCTGGGGTAGGGCTGAGTAGCTCTGTATGGAGAACACTCAGCACAGTGCCTGGCACGTGGTGAAAAGCCATAAAAGCTAAGCGCATCAGTGCCTTCGTAGGTATTGCCCCAGTTCTAGTGTGTGTGTGTGTGTGTATCTGTGTGTGATAGCCTATACAGACGTAAGCATACATGGGGTCACTGGCTATTCCAGGGTGAGTCTTTCCCACTGGGTCCGCAGTGTGTGTCTCATCCTGGACGTTATGTGATTGGTTGAATGGAGGGATTCGGTGGCTGGAAGAGTTTGTGGGGGTGGGGAGTCCCACCACTAGCTTCTGAGGTGTGAGCACAGAGCGATGTGGCCCCATGAGTGCCCCCAGAGGGGCAGCTCCAGGCTCAATGCTTCACCCATCTGCCCCTGGTCCCTGCCCTGAGGTGCCTGCACCCGGATGCAGTGAGCCAGGAATGGCATTGCCCTCATCCCCACCCACTGCACTCAGCTAAGGCTCCCAGCCACTGTGGCTGGAGGTGAGGCTCCACAAAGAGAAAGTGGGGACCTGCCATGAACTAAGCTCTGGGGACCTGCTGGGGTGGGGAAAGGGAGAGGACCTCCTGAGCCCCACTAATCCCTTGTTCTTGTGGCTTTCAGGGTCCCAAAGGACAGAAAGGAGACCCAGGAGAGCCTGGGCCAACTGGACTCAAAGGGGAAGCAGGCGAGATGGGCTTGTCCGGCCTCCCGGTATGTGACTGGGCTGGGCCACACATTGTGCCTCCTGTGTGGAAGCCCCGTGCTGTGGGGAGGCCAGGGCGTGCCTCTGACGGCCCCTGCAGTCTCAGTGCCCAGCCGGCCGGGGACACTCTAGCCTCTGGGCCAGCACTGCCCTCTTCTCTCCCGGCCTCCACTCCTCATCTGGAAGAGGCCTTCCGCCTGCCTCGGATGGCAGCTAAAATCAGGAGGTGTGGCCATGGAAGTGCGTTGGCCAGATGGTTATGCCACGTGCTCTGACCTAAGCTGCCCAAGTTTGCATCCAGGTCCGGGCAAGCAACCTAACCTCCTGGGGCCTTGGTGTCCTCACTTCCAAAATGGGGTGATCATCCCCCTCCCTCAAGGGCATGCGTGGCTGGGCTGACGGTGGCTGGCACACAGCAAATACCCACTGTTGTCGTCCTCATCATTTTTGTTGTTGCTTTTGTGGCCCGATTGGAAGAGCCACCAGGTGTTACACCACCACTGGGACATCCACTGTCCATCCCTGATGATCACTGGGCTAGAGGGGGCACTGGAGTTTGACCCCGGGGTCTTTGCTTCAGAGCCCCTGGTTGTTCCCTGCACCCCAAGAAAACAATCTGTGCAGCTGCTCCTGTGCTCTCTGAAGCCCATGCTGCTCACCACCCAGGGCATGGCCCGTGGATCCAGGGAAAACTTCTCAGTTGCAACAGCTAACTGAGGACTGCTCCCCGAAGCCACATGGGGGAAGGAAGGGAGGTCACTAAGCACCGTGGGTGGTGATGTAGGTGCTGGACACAAAGGACTCACAGGCCATGCCATCCTGCAGGGCGCTGATGGCCTCAAGGGGGAGAAGGGGGAGTCGGCGTCTGACAGCCTACAGGAGAGCCTGGTAAGGGGGTGTGGGGGGTCAGGGCTTCCCCCAACACCCAGTCCAGGCTGGGTGGGGACCCTGCGCCTTGGGACAAAAAGGCCACCTGGCCTGAGCAAACCCAGGGCAGTAGGGGAGGGAGAGCAAGGGGAGCGAGGCCCCTCTGAGAACCCACAGGCCAGCTGCCCCCCACTCACCAGACTCTGCCCTCTGGGCACAGGAAGGAGACTGTGGATCCAGCAGTATGTGATGAGCTGGGGTGCGGGTGGGTGAGGGCGACAGGCGGGGGGTGACTAACCTGTCTCTCACCCTCCCTAGGCTCAGCTCATAGTGGAGCCAGGGCCCCCTGGCCCCCCAGGCCCAATGGTAAGGACAGTTTGCTTTGGTTTGGTTTGAAGCAGCCAGGAAACCAAGAGGCGGGATGGGGGCTAGGTCCCAGAGCCATGACCAGGAGACAGCGGGCTTCGTCATTCAGGGAGGGGCACATGGGCAGAGGGCAGAGCCCAGGACAGGGCCCCAGGGGCCAGTGAGTGGCCCCTGCAAGAGGGTCCGGAGCCAGCCTTCTTATCTGCTTCCTCCTCCTGCAGGGCCTCCAGGGAATCCAGGGTCCCAAGGTGAGTGGGCATAGCCCCCTCTACTGACCTCAGACTCACTGCCTGGGCAGTTTCTAACAGCCTTGCCAATGGGCAAAGCAAAGGGCCTGATGCTCCGCCCTGGCCCATCCCTGAGTCTTCCCAGCACCTGAACGTCCCAACTCCCCAGGGCATAACCTCCCTGATGTCATCGGGGCCAGTGCCCCCTCTCCACACTTGGGGCTCTCTTCTCCACTTTCTCCCTCTGCCCAGAACCCCAGTCTGTACCTCTCTCCTCCTCGGGTCTACCACCCACGGTTTCTACTGCTTGTCCCCTTCTCCTTTCTCTGTGCCTCTCAGTTTCTTGCACTGTCCCCACCTCTCCCCATCCCAGCCTGCCCCACACACATCTGTCTCTCAGCTGTCATAGCCTGAGCACAAAGTCTTGGGCTTGGTGTGTATTACATAATGGAGTGTTGCCTGCTCTTACATTAAATCCTCGAGTGTGGCCTGCCTGCATGCCCTGCTCCAGGGAGGCAGACACAGACGGGGAGGCCATCTGGCCTCACTCTTTGTCACACCACCCTCCTGGCACGAGCACATCTCTGCTTCCCCAGCTCAGAGGCCAGATGTGGGATTAAGAGTCATGGAACCCCAGGCCTGAGCCCGCAGCCCCACCAGATGCACTGCTTCTGGTTCTGTTTTCTCTTAAGGCCACCACAGTTCATGTTTCAAAGAGGCAGCTGCTATCAGGGACAGGGTCCAAGGCTTGCCGCAGAAGCCTGATGGGGACCCAGCTCTGCTGCCTCCCACTGTGTGGCTGGGCCCGTCCCCGCCCCTGTCTGCACCTGCTTTCCTCATCTTTGAAATGGGTGTGACCATAATCACCTTCCATGGGGTTGAGGGAGCCTGTTTGGGAAAAGGTGCAATGTGCGTGGCCAGACCTCCTCCTGATCACCCTCACCAGGGAGTAAGCTGGGGTCAGGTCTGGTGGAGCCTGGATCTGTTCCTCTGTCCACATCCCAGCTCCCTTGCAGTCTCCAAGCTTGCCTGTCCTCCTCTCTGTCTAACCCCTTCCCCTTGACTGATTTCCCTCCTTTGCCTCCAGGGCTTGGATGGAGCAAAGGGAGAGAAAGGCGCGTCTGGTGAGAGAGGCCCCAGCGGCCTGCCTGTGAGTCTCACAAGCCTTGTTTGGCCCACAGGTGTTAATTCCTGTAACTAGCATGCCTCTTGACTCACTCCTTTTCTATCCAGGGGCCAGTTGGCCCACCGGGCCTTATTGGGCTGCCAGGAACCAAAGGAGAGAAGGTAACTGCTTCATTCGGAACTCCCTCTCCAACTATGGCCACATGGTCACGATGGCGCTCAGCCTGGGGACCCCAACCCTGTACCTCACTGGGTCCCTGCACTTCACAGGGCCAGAGTTCAGGCTCTGTGGATGCCAGGTCTGTCGTGGCCTCCATCCGTGCCTGCATGGTTGGTGGGTCTCCTCGCCTCCATGTCTGTGGCCAACCCATGGGGCTGGACTTCCCGGCAGCTGCGTTCCCAGCCCCCCTCCCCAACCCCTCTCACCCACTCTATGTCTCTCCTCAGGGCAGACCCGGGGAGCCAGGACTAGATGTAAGTGTCTCATCATCACTTTGAGTAATTGGGTGCCTCTTGTGTGTATCTTCTGCTCTCATGCAGTAACCTGATCTGGCTACTGAAGCGTGACCCCCTTCCCCAGGGCTGGGACTGCAACTGACTGGTTCCCCCTGTGTCCCCATTGCCAAGTGCAGTGCACAGCCCAGAGTAGGTCCTTTGTGGATAGATGAATGGATGGATAAAGGATGGATACATTGGTAGATGGATGATGGATGGACAATAGAAGATGAATCGATAGATTGATAAATGCATAATGGCTGCAGGATGGATGGATAGATGGATGGATGGATGGATGGATGGATGGATGGATGGATGAATGGATGGATGGATGGATGGATGAATGGATGGATGAATGGATGGATGGATGGATGGGTGAATGGTTGGATGGATGATGGGTGGGTGGATGATGGGTGGGTGGATGATGAATGGATGATGGATGGATGGATGGATAATGGATGAATGATGGATGGATGGAGGGGATGATAGATGATGAGTGGATGGATGGATAGATGGATGGATGATGCATTGTAGCAAGAAAGTGAAGAGAACAGTGAGGAACCTGTTGCAATATCCTGGTGACAGATAATAAGGCTTTAGCTAGAGCAGTAATTTGAGAAGAGGAGGAAGGGAAGTATTAGCCCAGGCTGATTATATCAAGTCTCTCTGGTAGCATACATAGAAAACATAGTTTAAACTGGCTTAAAATGACCCATAATTGAAAAGTATGGAGGTTCAACACATGGATCCAGGGCTCAACTATGTCAACACAGCTCAGCCTTTCACCCTCTCTTGTCCACTTTCCCTGTGGAAATCAAGTTCCGCGTGGTGGTGAGGTAAAGCCAGCAGCTCGAGACCATCATCCTCCCAGGCCCAAACTAAGAAGAAAGAAAATTTGACTCACTCCGGTGTTCTGCAGGAAGTCTCACGGGCTCTCCCTGGTCCCAGTTAGGTCAACACTGAACTGTCACTAGACCGTAGGAATGCAGTGCCCTGACCAGTCAGACCATGGACTGGGGCGGAATCAATGGGTTGTGAGAAGGGAGGTTTTTCTCAGGAAAATCAGGTAGCTATTTTGAGGGACATGGGACCAGATGCAGGGCTGCAAGGACTCTGGTGTCCACCCTAGACTTTAAAAAGAGAACATTACCGGCCGGGCACGGTGGCTCATGCCTGTAATCCCAGCACTTTGGGAGGCCGAGGCGGGCGGATCATGAGGTCAGGGGATCTAGACTATCCTGGATAACATGGTGAAACCTCGTCTCTACTAAAAATACAAAAAATTCACCGGGTGTGGTGGCGGGTGCCTGTAATTCCAGCTACTGGGGAGGCTGAGACAGGAGAATGGCATGAACACAGGAGGCAGACGTTACAGCGAGCCAAGTTTGCGCCACTGCACTCCAGCCTGGGCGACAGAGCGAGACTCCATCTCAAAAAAAAAAAAAAAAA
>NC_037673.1:174247744-174344365 GCF_003255815.1 Theropithecus gelada | reverse complement strand
ACCCGGGAGGTGGAGCTTGCAGTGAGCTGAGATCCCGCCACTGCACTCCAGCCTGGGCGACAGAGCGAGACTCCGTCTCAAAAAAAAAAAAAAAAAAAAAAAAGAGAACATTACCTGGGAGAGCAACTGGAGGAGGGAAAGGAAGAGCTGTAGCTTGTGTTTCTGACTGGGAGGGCTGGGATCCATTGATGGGAAGGGAGGGGAGAGGACAATGCTGAACCAACTGCAGGCTCTGGGCCCAGTTGGGGATAGAGCTAAAGAGACTCCATACCACCATGAATGTGACTATAGCTGCCTTCTAGGAGGCCTGGTGCTCAGGGTGGCATCTCAAAGCCATGCCCACCCTGCTCTACCTGGCAAATGCCAGGCCCCTCCTCAACCCCAGCAGGCCCAGCTGTAATAAGGACTGTGCTCAGAAACTCCCTTTGACCCCCTACCTGTGATAGAACAGCCCTTCCCCCCAGAGTCCCACCACCCCTGTTTCAACCTCTGTCACTGAGCGTTGACTGTCATCAGCACTCTCTTGCTTGCCCCGTTACACATGAACAAGGGAGCATGTCGAATCCAATTCTCTTTTTTTTTTTTTTTTTTTTTTTGAGACGGAGTCTCGCTCTGTCGCCAGGCTGGAATGCAGTGGCCGGATCTCAGCTCACTGCAAGCTCCACCTCCCGGGTTTATGCCATTCTCCTGCCTCAGCCTCCCGAGTAGCTGGGATTACAGGCGCCCGCCACCTCGCCCGGCTAGTTTTTTTGTATTTTTTAGTAGAGACGGGGTTTCACCGTGTTAGCCAGGATGGTCTCGATCTGCTGACCTCGTGATCCGCCCGTCTCGGCCTCCCAAAGTGCTGGGATTACAGGCTTGAGCCACCGCACCCGGCCCTAATTCTCTTTTTAAAATTGTTTTCTTTTTCTTTTTTTCTTTTTTTCTTTTTTTCTTTTTTTCTTTTTTTTTTTGGAGATGGAGTCTCACTCTGTCACCCAGGCTGGAGTGCAGTGGTATGATCTTGGCTCACTGCAACTTCTACCTCCCGGGTTCAAGCGATTCTCCTGCCTCAACCTCCCAAGTAGCGGGGACTACAGGTACACGCTGCCAGGCCGCTAATTCTTTGTATTTTAGTAGAGATGGGATTTCACTGTGTTGCCCAGGCCGGTCTCGAACTCCTGAGCTCAGGCAATCTGCCCGCCTCGGCTTCCCAAAGTGCTGGGATTACAGGCAGGAGCCACCATGCCTGGCCTCTTTGCTTTTTGAGACGGAGTCCTGCTCTGTCGCCCAGGCCAGAGTACAGTAGCATGATCTTGGCTCACTGCAACCTCCCCCTCTCAGGTTCAGGCAATTCTCCTGCCTCAGTCTCCCAAGTAGCTGGGATTACAGGCACACACCACCACACTCAGCTAATTTTTGTATTTTTTAGTAGAGATGGGGGTTTGCCATGTTGGCCAGGATGGGTCTCAAACTCCTGACCTCAGGTGATCTGCCCACCTCGACCTCCCAAAGTGCTGGGATTACAGGTGTGAGCCACCACGCCCAGCCATGATGAATCCAATTCTCTGCCCCTAGTGTCCAACCAACAGCCCAATTCCTAGTGGATGTTTAACCACCTTGGTTGGGTGGATGGACAGATAGATGGATGGACAGATAGATGAATGGACAGATGGCTGTTGAACCAAGGGCACAGAACAGAGGTCACCATTTCTCATCCCATCAGACAGCGACGTGACTTCCATGGTTTCCAGGGTCTCTGTCCCCAGCCAAGCCTAGACCAGCGCCAGCTGCCTCTGTGATGTGAGAGAAAGCCCCTTGCCAGCAGCTCTGCCTGAGTGTTGGTGTCCAGGGACTACTTTGGAGCAAGCCCAGCTGGCATCCTAAATGCATGCTCTTCCTACATCAGCCTTGTACCCAGCAGTGTATCACTACAGCTGGGGCTGGGCCGGCGTGTGTCACGAATATGCAGGGGGGTAGTGGGCGTGTGGATGGGAGAGGAACGGAGATGAGCCGGTAACAGAGGTGCAAACCTCCAGTTTATTTTCGGGTTTAGCCTCTAATCCTTTTGTCAGGGTTTTCCTGGACCCCGAGGAGAGAAAGGTGATCGGAGCGAGCGTGGAGAGAAGGTGAGGGCAGCTGGATGGGAACTGGGGCAGGAGGAAAGGGGGAAGGAGGCAGGTGGGAGTGGAGGCTCAGGTGAAGCAGGCAGAGAACTCGGGCTGGGCAGGTGGGCGGGAGGCAGGGGGAGGCTGACCCCAGGCGCGTCTCTCGGAGAGGTATTGGAGGTTCCTGAGCCTGGCAGCAGATGGCCAATACCACCATCTCCCCTCCTGCACAGGGAGAGCGAGGGGTCCCCGGCCGGAAAGGAGTGAAGGGCCAGAAGGGCGAGCCGGGACCACCGGGCCTGGACCAGCCGTGTCCTGTGGTAGGTGTCGGAGGAGGGCCCTGCCCCTAGGTCTTTTTGGCCTCCAACCATGGTCAGACCAACACCTTCCCTGTCCTCAGAGCTCAGCTGCAAGTCCCAGAGGCCCCACTGGTCACGCACCAACCTTGCTCACTGTCAGGGCCACTGCTGCTGCTACTGCCATCACCAGGTTTCCCCTTGCTCTGGTCCTAACCACCCCCAACCATGGGCGTGGCTCAGGGAACCCAGCCCCTCTAGAGATGGAAGCCCAGCCCCTCATTGTTCAGCCCCAGGACAGGCCTGGCTTGAGTAGGAGCCCATTGTGGGCCATCTTGGGCTGGAGATGGACAGGGTCTAGACAAGGAGTGGAGGGGCTTTACCTGGAGTCGTCAGCACCATCAGCGGTGCCCTGGGAGGGGCTGGGCCCTGAGGAGGGAACCAAAGTCAGCACAGGCACACTGCTGCTGGGGACGGAGGCAGTGAGTTCCCAGCCCCCCGCTCTGGCTGCCTGGGGTCAGAGTCGGGGTCTGACTCGCACTGGTCTTGAGGCCAAGTTGGGCTGAAACTCAGCTTCCCCAAGCATAGACGGTGGGACCCCTCTGACCTCTCTTGCTGGCTGTCCCTCCCCTTCCTTCA
This sequence comes from Theropithecus gelada, assembly GCF_003255815.1. NCBI lineage: Eukaryota > Metazoa > Chordata > Mammalia > Primates > Cercopithecidae > Theropithecus > Theropithecus gelada. The sequence goes on along the minus strand of NC_037673.1, from coordinate 174,341,343 downwards.
TCCTTCCCAGAAGAGTCTTTCTGGGCTGGGGCAGCACCTCCCTCTTCCCCGCATCCCCTCTGCCTGCCCCCACACCCTTCCCTTACCTCCTTCCCTGCTCTCTCAGTGGCCCGTGGTAGCCCACCAGCCCCAGTGTCCAGTGCCTGAAACAACCACAATTCAAAAGTCAGTTCCCTTTATTTCTTTCCGGAGACAGAGTCTCAATCTGTCGCCCAGGCTGGAGTGCAGTGGTGCGATCATGGCTCACTGCAGCCTCAATCTCCCATGCTCAAGTGATCCTCCTGCCTCAGCTTCCTGAGTAGCCAAAACTACAGGCATGCAGCACCATGCCCAGCTAATTTTTAATTTTTGTAGAACTGGGGTCTTGCAATGTTGTCCAGGCTGGTCTTGAATTCCTGGGCTCAAGCGATTGCCCCACCTTGGCCTCCCAGAGTGCTGGGACGATAGGTGTGAGCCACTGTGCCCTGCCTAGTTCCCTTTTTCTAGAAAGTAGGGAGGGTTTACATGTCACACTCTTCCAGTGGCGCTCAGAAAAGACAGGAAAAACAAACCAGCTGGGTTTTCATACTAAAAGTGGACAGATACTCCTACCTGGCCACTCCAGCCACGGGAATGGGGAGGGGGCCTTCCGCGGGGATGTGTGCAGGCCAGCCTCAACCTCCAGTGGTGCCAGAGTTAGAGACCCCCTCCCAGACCTCTGGCCTCTGTTCCTCAGTGTCCTCATCCCTGCAGTGGGGGGTACCCCTCCCCTTGGACAGTTTTGAGAAGTCAGAAAAGGACTTGAAGAGGAAAGTGCAGGGACAGCAGGGGCAGGGTGGCCCAGCCCTGCAGCTCCAGCCCCTGGCCCAGGACTCCCCTCCAAGTCAGTAAGCCCCTGTCTCCTTTGAAACAGGAGAATCCCACCTGCGGAGGCCGGAGAGGGGCACCAGGCTGGCGGGGCCCTGCGAGGGGCAATGGGCCATGCCCTGCGGTAGGCGGTCTGGCCTGCTGTGTGCCGTGTGCCGTGTGCTGTGTGGGTCTTTGGGGCAGCCAGGGCCCCGGCCTTCCTCGCTTTTGCCTTCCTTTCCATTCTGCCCTCCTCCTTACCTTCCCTTTGGTCCCCAGCCTGGTCCCCTGGTGTACACATGAGAATATTCCAGGGGATGCCCAGGGTCTGAGGCTCATGCCTGTGCTTTGGAACAGAATGACATGTTTTGTGCCTTGGTGTCCCTGATGAGTTAGCCTTTATTCCTCTCCAGTTTCCCCACCCTTCAGGCTGCCTGAGGAAACCCAGACCCTGCTTATGTCTGGCTGCTAAGTGGGCACCACAGGTGCCACTAGACAGCCCCACCCCCCGCCCAGCCCCAACCCCCAACAGCCTGAGCCTGCCCTGTGCAGGGCCAGCACAGGCTGAAGCAGGATGCCAACTCCTGGGCCATCCTTAAAACCTTCCAGGAGCCACTCCTGCCCAAGGCCTGAAAGCTCGCAGGCCCCAGGGTGAGGAGCCAGAGTCACTGTCACATCAGGCAGGAAGCCACACAGCTCTTGGCAGGACCCAGGCCAGCCTGTGCATGCCTGGCACAATGCCCTTCCCTTCCTAGTGCCCTCCTGTTCCTGCCCACTGCACAGCAGTCCCCACAGAGCACAGAGGGAACACAGGACAAGCTCAGTCAGAGGCCGTCATGTCCTCAGGACCCCACTACCTGGGTGGACAGAGGAGGCATTGTGGCCCTGCCTCAGTGGGGCCCAGCAGCCTCACCTGGCAGCTCCCTGACCTTACCTCCCTACAGACCAGGGGGGGGTACGTGGGGTGTAGAGGAGCTCCCCAGGCCCCATCCCTATCACTGAAACCTTCTTCCTTTCCAGGGCCCCGATGGGCTGCCTGTGCCTGGCTGCTGGCATAAGGTACCTTGCAGGGAAGAGTCTCCAGGGCAGGCTCGGGAGGCAGGGGAGGGTGGCGGAATGGGGAGGGCCCTGGAGCCTGGGTGCTGTCACTCAAACCTCTGGGTGCCTGTGGCTTCCCGCACAGTGACTGAAGAGCCAAGTTCCCCATCGTGACCCTGGTTTTGACTCTCCCGTCTTGCAGCTGAGGCGTGGGACTGTGGTCCTAGGTGATGGTGTACAACCCACCCTGTGGGTCACATGGACTCAACTGACACCTGGCCCAGGCAGAGCAAAGCCATCAGTGCCTCCTGGGACATTGTCCAAATAGGCCCACGGAGAGGGAGTGGTGGGGAGGGAAGAGAGGAGGGGTCTGCACCTGTTCCCGAGGAAATGAGCAGGATGGGGGATGCCAGAGCAAGGTGGCCTGGATGGGGGCGGGACCTCTCGGGCTCCTCATCACCTTCAGTCTCTTCCTCCTCTTCCAGTGACCCACAGGCCCAGCTCACACCTGTACAGATCTGTGTGGACATTTTTAATTTTTGTAAAAACAAAACAGTAATATATTGATCTTTTTTCACGGAATGCGCTACCTGTGGCCTTTTAACATTCGAGAGTGTGCCCACCCAGCCCCAGAGCCACTGGCGTGTGAAGCTGCTGGAAAGGGGACAGGCCAGACCCGGGAGATGTATACCTGAGGGGCACCCTCGGGCCTGGGCTTTCCCAGGAAGGAGATGACGGTAGAAGCACCTGGCTCGGGCAAGGCTAGAACGATGCTACATTGGGCCTTCAGTCACTTGATCAGCAGAGAGACTCTGAGCTGTGTAAGAACCTGCCCCCAAACACTCTGGAGTCCCTGGGACACCCCCTATCCAAGAAGACCCAGGGGTGGAACAGCGGCTGCTGCTCCCGGCCTCACCAGCCTCCAAACTCAACCACAACCAGCTGCCTCTACAGTTGGACAAGACTTGGCCCCTGGACAAGACTCGCCCAGCACTTGCAGCTGGGCCCGGGGAGCAGTGAGTGAAAATCCCCCAAGAGGGTCTAGCTCCTACTGCATTCAGTCGGCCTCAGGAGGCCAGCCTGCCCTGAGAACACATGTCCTCTGGCCCAAAGTAGTGGCTGAGCTGTGATCGCTGTGATGTGGACCCAGCTCCAGGGGCAGAGTGTCGGGGATGGAGGGGCCCAGACTGGACTGACTGCTCCTTCCTGTGTCTGTTTCCATATCACCCAGAGAGAGACGAGATGGGACATGGCCTGGCCCAGGGAGGCAGGCCTCCCACTCAGAGTCTGGGTCTCACTGGCCCCAGGTCTGTCACCCAGAACTCTGGCCAAAAATGGCTCTCTAGGTGGGCTGTGCAGGCAAAGCAAACCTCAGGCTGGTTCGCAGCTGTCCTGAGCAAAGGGCCTGCCACCAGACCCACCCACGCTCTGACGAGAGGCATTTCCACCTCCAGCAAGTGTTCCCAGCAACCAGCTCCATCCTGGCTGCTTGCCTTCCATTTCTGTGTAGATGGAGATCACTGTGTGTAATAAACCACAAGTGTGTGTCTGGGTGTGCCTGTCCTTGCGGACTGTCCCTGGGGCACCTCTGGCTGTGGTTTCATCCTGGCCACTGATGGGTGGGGAGGGAAAAGGGGACTCTCCCTGAGTAAGAGCCATCCCAGAAACCAAAGGAGGAAGTTCAGGGTCAGGGCAAAGATGGGATTTGGAGTTCGGAAGACAGATTCATCGCCTGGTCCTGCCACACATCAGCTGAGTCTTCTAGCAAGTCACTACCTGTCAAACTGAGCCCCTGTGTGCTCCTCTATTGCGGTTACCAGACTGCTGCATAACAAATCTCTTCAAAGCTTATTGCCTTAAAACAATGGTCATTTTGGCCAGATACAGCAGCTCATGCTTTTAATCCCAATACTTTGGGAGGGCAAGATGGGAGAATCACTTGAGCCCAGGAGTTCGAGACCGGGCTGGCAGCATAGTGAAACTCCATCTCTACCAAAAGTAAAGAATTAACGCTGGTAGGCTGGGTTAATGTATGCCTGTGGTCCTAGCTGCTGGGCAGGCTGAAGCGAGAGAACTGCCTGAGCCCAGAAGTTAAAGATCAGCCTGAGCAACGTAGAGAAATTCCTCTCTTTAAAAAAAAAAAAAATTTCAATTTCTCATGTACAGTCTGTGGTTAATGAGCTCAGTGTGGGTGCTTCTCACTCAAACTCTCACATGGTGGTTGCTGCTGGCTATAGCAGGGACCTCAGATGGCAAATACTTATTTGTGGCCTCTCCATGTGACCCAGGCTGCCTCCCACATGGTGGCTGGATTCCAAAAGTGACTGTCCCAGGTCAGCCAGTTGGAAGCTGTGTCACCTTTTAGGGCCAAGTCTCAGAAGTCACGTGGTGTCACTTTCTGAAAGACTGGAGGGAGGAGAATTAGACCCCACCTCTCCACGGGAAAGTGTCAACATCATATTTCAAGGAGAAAATGTGGAATTGTAGATCTTGTTGCAGCCCCCTCTGAAAAAATGCAAAGTGCCACCTCAGCTGTGAAATGACAGGGCACTGCTTAGCACTCAGATTGTGGTTCTGTGAGGATCCAGTGCAGAGTATGCGAAGAATGTAGGGTGTGTCCCTCACCCAGAAGCACACTGGGTTCTGATTTTCATCTCTCCTGACTCCAAGGCTGCTGAGCAAGGGCCACAGTCCTGCAAAGTGTTCCCACTTCTCACCACAGCTGGTCCCTATAACAACCCTAAGAGAGAGACCCTCTTACAGATGACAAAACCAAGCAAACCCAGGGTGGCCTAGACCAGAAGGGCCATGGGCTAGGTGTGGTGGCTCACGCCTGTAATCCCAGCACTTCAGGAGGCTGAGGCGGGCGGATCACCTGAGGTCGGGAGTTCGAGACCAGCCCGACCAACATGGAAAAACCCCGTCTCTACTAAAAACACGAAATTAGGCGGGCGTGGTGGCACATGCCTGTAATCCCAGCTACTCAGGAGGCTGAGGCAGAAGAATCGCTTGAAACCGGGAGGCAGAGGTGTAGTGAGCTGAGATCGCACCATTGCCCTCCAGCCTGGGCAACAAGAGCAAAACTCCGTCTCAAAAAAAAAAAAAAAAGAAGGGCCTGCAGTGATGGTGTCTCTGACAGTGCTGGTGCATTGCACTGACGGTGTCTGAGTCTCCAAGGACTGAGGCCTAGGGCAGGCCACAGTATGGGCGGTCCCCCTCAGACTTCTGTGACATGGCCTTGCTAAGCAGAAGAGGCTCGGCCACACACTGGCTAAGGAGGGAGGGATATATCCAGTCCCCTCCTCTGTCTCCCTAAGGAACTGGCAATAAGTGGCAGGCCACATCACTCAGCCAGTTGTCTGAGTCAACAGGGAAACCAGTAGTAGGAGAAGGAAGAGAAACACAGTGGGGCTGTGATGATGGATGGAGGTCACTGGGTGTCCACGCCTCCTCTGGAGTTCCAGCGTAACCTCACCATCTGCATGCTACACTTCACAGTTCCCTCCTCCCTCCATCCAGGAACCTCACTTGATCCCCTCGCCAGCCCTGCGAAGCCCAGGGCTTGTGTGATAGGTGTCGCTATTTCCATTTTACATAGGGAAAAACTGAGGCTCAGAGAGGGTAATCACCTGGCCAAGGATGCACAGCCAGGACATAGTGGCAGGCTTGGGACTGCACCTAGGCTCTTGGGTTTGTCCTCTAATTCGTCCTCCCGAAGCTTGTCTGGCAGAGCATAGAATCTGATAGGCAGCTCCATGAGGCTGGGTGGTTGGCAGGTAGATCCTTGTGGGGGTAGAAGCCATGTGTTCCCCTACTTCCCCAGTCTTCTGAGGGGGTGTTTCCTGCTCCTTTGGGCAGGATGGGGCATTTTTGGCTCACTGCTGCCCCCTTGCGGTCTCATACCTTGTATCCTAATGCCTGTAAACTTGTCAGCTGCAAGCTTAAACATTTAGAGTCTGCTGAGTCCTCAAAGCTCCCAGGGTGAGCACAGAGGCGGTAGAGGAATCAATGATTTGTTCGAGGTTCCAGCTGAGACACTGAGGAGCACCCTGCTTCACAGCTGAGCCTCAAGGGCTGGGGGGCCTCAGGCCTCCTGCCAAGAAAGGCAGTAGAGCCTCAAAGTACCCCTTTCTGGAAGAGAGAGAAGTACATTTACTGAGTCCTGCTGTGTCCCATGACAGCTAAACTAACCACAAGGATAACTATCCCTTTTTATAGCTGAATCTGAAGTGGACTTACCCAGGTCTCTCTCCTCCTGGTCCCTAGGAGACCACTAGAAATACATGGGATGCTTTTGGTCATCACAATGATTGCAGGACACCCTGGCATTCAGGGGGCAGGGCCAGGGATAGCAAACACCTAAAATGAAAGGACCAGCCTACCCAATGACAAATCATCTCAACAAGAATGCTGGTGCCAACCCTGCTGAGAAACGCCATGCCCTGGGTTCAAATCCTGGCTCAGCCACTTCCATCCCCTACCCTCTTGGTCTCCAACATTGCCTAGAGGGCCAGGCATGAGATAAAGGACAGATGATTGCTTGCCACAGGGCCAGAGTCAAGGAGTGGGCTTTTCTGAGCAGGAAGAAGGTGAGGCCTCCTGGTGCTGTCCTGTGCCATGCTATAAGATACTCCTGGCCCAGGAAATGGCTCAGCCTGGTCTGACCTCCAACTGTATCACCTCTTGACCCAGGAGCAGGTGAGATGTTAGCTGGGCCCAGCTACAGCCTTCTCACCCTCTGCCTTAAAGTAGGAAAAGCCCCTGAGCCAACCTGATTTCTCTGAGCTGCACGGGGCCACAGTTGTGGCTGGAGTTTGAGCTGCAAGACAGGGCTGAAAGGTGGACCCCAATAGGACTCACACACACACACACACTACTTTAAAAGCTGGAACTGCAGGGCATGGAGGCATCACAGGTCTCTCTACTAATGAGGAGGAGCCAATCCACTAAGAAAACAGTGACCACGGTCCCACTCACACAGGGTCTGTGAGGCCTTGATCCTCAGAAACGAAGTACAGGCTGGGCATGGTGGCGTGCACCTGTAGTAGCAGGTACTTGGGAGGCTGAGATGGGAGGATCACATGAGCCCAGGGAGGTAGAGATTGCAATACTGCACTCCAGCCTGAACAACAGAGTGAGACCCTGTTTAAAAAAAAAAAAAAATACAGACCACAAGCAGTTAACCTCTCAGTTAATTTGGGAAGAATGTTTTCCAAAAATCATGTAAAATATTCAATTCAACTTTACAGTTAAAAATAAGAAACTCCGGCTGGGCGCGGTGGCTCAAGCCTGTAATCCCAGCACTTTGGGAGGCCGAGACGGGTGGATCACGAGGTCAGGAGATCGAGACCATCCTGGCTAACACGGTGAAACCCCGTCTCTACTAAAAAATACAAAAAACTAGCCAGGCAAGGTGGCGGGCACCTGTAGTCCCAGCTACTCGGGAGGCTGAGGCAGGAGAATGGCGGGAACCCAGGATGAAAAAGTCCTGTTGCATGGACGGTGGTGATGGTTGCACAACGATGTGAATGTACTTTTGCCACTGAACTGTATGGTTAAAACGGTAAATTTTGTTATGTATGTTTTACACAATAAAGAAAAAAGGAACTCCAGATGTTCTTTAATAAATGCCTTAAGTGGCCGGGCGCGGTGGCTCACGCCTGTAATCCCAGCACTTTGGGAGGCCAAGGCAGGCGGATCACCTGAGGTCAGGAGTTCAGTAAAATTTAAAAAATAAATAAATTCCTTAAGCATCTTACAACCGTATTGGGAAGAGAAGAAATGAGCAATGAGGGAGTGAAGCAGAGGCCTGGGAATCATGAAGATGTGGACAGAAAAGGAGAGACAATCAGGAGCCTCCCCTGCCCCAGCCCACACCGGCTGCAGTCCCAGGCCCGTGTTCCAGGGTTCTTCAAGGTAGAAAGCTCCAGTGCCCCACCCCAGGAGGGGGCTTCTCTCACATCCCAGCCCCTTGGGACGCTTTTTCTTCACTCCCTGGGCTGGGAGTCAAGACGTCCTCAGTAGGAGTCCAGCCTCTGCAGCCTTGCTGCGTGTCTGACAACAAAACCCTTTCCCTTTCTGGGCTTCAGAGTCATGCACATGTACCACAAGGAGGCTTCCCAACCTCTCTTCTTGCCCAAACACCGCATGATTCTCTTAGCGTTGATATAGCTCGTCCAGTTCACCCTGCCTGGATTCTAGAAGGAACCATGGTGCCCTGAAGGTCAAGCCCACGGTGATCTCCTCGGTCAGCCCCAGAAGGGACCCTGGGCTCTCCTTCTGCCCTTCCTGCTGCCCCCTCACGGGGCTGGGAGAACCTAGGACCTGCTTCTCCCACCCTGAGGCCCCTACTGTGTACCAGGCCCCGGGTGAACTACCAGTCACATACTCGCACTCAGGCCTCACAGCTGATCCCATTTTATGCACAAGCTGACTCAAAGACTGAGTCCGGCCCCAGGAGGCGTGCAGTAGCTCCGAGCCCCGCCTAGGCCCCAGGAGCAGGGGCGGGGGCGTCCGGGACCCTTTCCCGGAAGGGAAGCCGCGGGAGGCTGCAGGACGAGGCCTGCGGCGCGTCCCGGAACCAGAGACTGGGCAGCGCTCGAGTTCCTGCGCGGGACTCTGCCAAGGCACGACCACGGGCCAGAAGGCTGCCAGCCTCAGTGGGCAAGCGAAGAATCAACCACCGCTACACGGGCGCTTGGGGGCGGGGCCCGAGCGCGAACCCGAGCCCCAAATCCCGACACAGGCAGGGGCGGGGCCCGGGGCGGGGCCTTGGAGGACCAGCCCGCGCGGCGACGTCTCCGAGTGGCGTCTCGACAACCACTGACAGCCACCCGCCATGGCCGCAGACCGGCGCTCGAAGGCCGACACCCTGGCCCTGAGGCAGCGGCTCATCAGGTACGCGGGCGTGCGGCGGCTGGCGCGGGGTTGCGCGGGGTGGCACGCGCACGCACGACGCACGCACGCACGACGCACGCGTCTCCCACTAGGAGGCCGCCGCTCTCCAGCCCGTGCGACCCCGGACCCGGCCACAGGGGAGTTTCGCAGGGCCGGGAAGGCGGCGGCGCTGGGCCGTCCCGGTGGGTGGTCTCCGGGGGCTCCTCCCCGACAGCGCCGTCTCCAGGCCGCCCCGTTCGGGAGACGGCCCCGCCGTCACCGCTGTCCAGTCTGTGGCAGCCTCGCTTGGCAGCCTTTACCCCGGAAAAGACCTTCACCCTGGCACCTAGGAGGACCTCCCCCAGGGTGGCCCGTCAGCCGCACGCGGGCCTGTCTCCAGAGTGACCTGGGAGGGGGCTGGAAGCGCAGACGAAGGGGGAGTCGGGGGAGTCGGTTCACAGGCAGCATACTTGACCTGTGAGGGGCCCTCGGTGGGAAGGTGGGTGAGGTAGCCTCCCACTGGAGCTTAGGGCTGGCACCCAGCGAGGGGCAGCAGGACCACGTGGCTGGCAAGGAGCGTTTAGGGCTGAGAGCCAGCCACCTAATGTTGGTGCCCTGCCCCATCCCAAGGAGGACACGCAGCCCGGAGCCCCGTGGGCCGGGGCAGCCACCTTTTCTCAGGATCCAGGAGACTGACGTGACCACATGCAGAAATGAGCCAGGAGGACACAGAGACTTAAAATGCTTTAAGAAACAATTCTAAGTTTCCGCAACTTGGTACCCCATCTGCTTCCTCCTTTACAGCCACCTGTGGAGTGAGGAGACAAGGCAGGGAAGCAGCACCTTGCCCTTCAAGCTTTCGTTTTTTTCCCCAGAAACTGGGAAGGGGTGGGCGGGGGCCTGTGATGAGTGGACTTCACCCTTTCGGTCTTCAGACACGGCTGTCCACTCTTTGCCTGTCCCCACAGCTCTTCCTGCAGACTCTTTTTTCCCGAGGATCCTGTTAAGATTGTCCGGGCCCAAGGGCAGTACATGTACGATGAACAAGGGGCAGAATACATCGACTGCATCAACAATGTGGCTCACGGTCAGTATCACACCTCAGGTTGGCAGGGCAGGAGAGGAGGCCAAGGCTGTGAGCCTGGTCCCAAGATGACCTGAGATTGCCTGAGATTACCGAGAGGTGTGGAGAACCTGGGTTGAGTTGAGGCACCATCAATATGCAGAGGAGGCTCAGCCTTTGCAATATAGCTGTGGAATTCTGCAGTCTGGAGCTGTGCGAAACCAGGCAGGAGTCAGCAATCTAGGTCTGTGGGTCTAGTTCCACTTGGGACTGATGATGAGCTCACAGAGTGGCAGATGGCCCAGCTGTGACCAGCGGCGTAGCACAGTGCTGGCCAAGTGCTGGGGTCCAGGCGGCGCTTCAGCCTCACTGGCCATCTCAGGTGCTGGGCAAGGGAGCCGAAGCAGGAATTCAGTCCTCCTGATGAGGCTGCCAGAGCTGACGGAAAGAAAGGGAGTCTGAGACTCAGCAGGGACATGGAAGATTAATAAAGTCGAGATTAAAAAAAAAAAAAAAAGAGAGAGACTCTAGTCTTAGATTGCTTGGGCTCAAATCCCCTACTTCCTAACTTTGTGATCTCAGGCAAGTTACTTAATTCTCTGTGCCACCGTTTGCTTACCTGCAAAAGACATAATGCTACTAGGTAGCCACTTGAAGGTATTAGGAGAATTCAATGTGTTAATGTATGTAGCTTGCTCTGAATGTGCCTGGCACATGGTGAGCTCTCAGTACATACTCACTGTTACTATCCTTGGCCTTTGGCAGTCAAGATTACCACCAGCCCCCTTGGCTGGTGAAGTGAAAAAGTTGACAGTCACTCCCTACCCCACCTTCGTCATGCAAGCCTCAAAAGGCCTTACAGCCTGGGCAACATAATGAGACCTTGTCTCTATAAAAAAACTTAAACATTAGCTAGGCCTGGTGACTGGTGTCTTAGTCCCACCTACTCAGGAGGTTGAGGTGGGAGGATCACTTGAGCCCAGGAGTTTGAGGCTGCAGTGAATGCCATGAGCACACCACTACACTCCAGCCTGGGTGACAGCGTAAGGTCCTATCTCAAAACAAAAAAAAAAGGCCTCCTTAAAGACATGGGCTTTCTAGGCCAGGCGCAGTGGCTCACGCCTGTAATCCCAGCACTTTGGGAGGCCAAGGCGGGCTTGCTGACCTCGAGGTCAGGAGATGGAGACCATCCTGGCTAACACAGTGAAACCCCATCTCTACTAAAAATACAAAAAATTAGCCGGGCGTGGTGGCGGGCGCCTGTAGTCTCAGCTACTCGGGAGGCTGAGGCAGGAGAATGGCATGAACCCAGGAGGTGGAGCTTGCAGTGAGCCGAGATCACACCACTGCACTCCAGCCTGGGCGACAGAGCGAGACTCTCAAAAAAAAAAAAAAGACATGGGCTTTCTAGACAGGGTTCTTCTGCTGAAGAACATTTCCTTCTGCCAGAATCTCAGGAACTCCTGGATCTGCCTTTCCAGAACTAGCTTCTCTCTCCCTGCTCTGCCTTCAGACTCCCCTCTTTCTACCTCTCTCTCTAGAACTGCGTCTCTTCTGGCTGGGTTTATAGCTTGGGGCTGGGGGAGGCCCAGTGGGACTGGCTGAGCGGAGCCAGCTGTGTGATGAAGGTGGCCTTCTTCCAGTCGGGCACTGCCACCCTGTCGTGGTCCGAGCAGCACATGAACAGAACCAGGTGCTCAACACCAACAGCCGGTACCTGCACGACAACATTGTGGACTATGCGCAGAGGCTGTCGGAGACCCTGCCAGAGCCGCTCTGTGTGTTCTATTTCCTGAATTCCGGGTAAGTGACTGTGGCCAGCCCCCGGGAAGAGGGTGAGATGATAACAAAGAGAGTTGCTCACATGGGCCCGGTGTAGTGTAGCCGACCGAGTGTGGACTCAGGGAGAGGCAGCCCCCATTGCACCAGGCTCCTGAGATTCCCAGCTCTAGGCCCTGATGCTTTTTCTGTTGGATCCAGTTTCCTTGTCTCTTACTGAAGGATGTTATTACTTCCTTTCTAGGATCATTGCTGGGGCTTAGTGAGGTAATACATTTCTTTATTTCTGCCTTATGGATACAGCCAAAACCCCTATCTGTGGGTTGCTCAGTAAGGAACAAAAACACCAAGTGATTCTTCAAAGAAATACAGAATTCCAAGGAGGGCTCTGGAGGAAGCGTACAGGGTATCATGAGGCCTAGAAATAGTGAGGGGACCTGACCTATTCTGGGGGTACAGGGAAACCTTCCCTGAGGAAGGGATGTTAAGCTAAGAGCTGACTGGGAGATAACTAGAAGAGGAGGAAGGAAGGGTGCTGCCACTGCATCAGAAGTCTCATCAAGGCCGGGCGCGATGGCTCATGCCTGTAATCCCAGCACTTCGTGAGATCGAGGTGGGCAGATCACCTGAGGTCAGGAGTTTGAGATCAGCCTGGCCAATGTGGTGAAACCCCATCTCTACTAAAAATACACAGAAATTAGCTGGGCGTGGTGATGGGTGCCTGTAATCCCAGCTACTCAGGAGGCTAAGGCAGGAGAATCGCTTAAATCTGGGAGGCGGAGCTTGCAGTGAGCCAAAATTGTGCCACTGCACTCCAGCCTGGGAGACAGAGTGAGGCTCTATCTCAAAAAAAAAAAAAAAATTAGTCTCGGCAAAACTCTTGTCAAAGTTGGTCACCACACACAACTGCCCATGCAAAGGTCCTGAAGCAGGAAAGGGTATGGTACCCAGCACACTTGAGGAACCGAAAGAAGTCCACTAAGGGAAAGCAGAGGCTGTGAGCTGTTGGGAGGGAAGCAGGGCCCATCACCTAGGGCCTTCTCCGCCAAGTGACTGTCTTTATCCTAAGAGCATTGGGAAGCCATCGGAGGCTTTAATCAGGAAATGATGTCTTACAGGGAACAGAGTGCAAGAGTGGACACTGTTAGGTGCCAGTTCAGTGGCCAGGTGAAAGGTTATGGTAGCTCACACTATCAGCAGTGGAGACAAACAGGCAGGTGATTACAGCGTATCTGGGAGAGAACATTCCAACGAATCGTAGGTGGTGGCGTTGAATTATAGTAATGATTATTGTTGCCATTCACATAGTACAGTCATCTCTGCCCCCCAGATAATATCTAGGAAGTGGAATTCACCATCTTCATTTTGCAGATGGGGTAATAGCAATTCAAAGAAAGGAACTTGAGCCCAGACATTTCCCATGTCAAGAGCTGGAGCCTCTGGAAACAGCAGGGAGCTGGTGCTTCCTCAGTGGTGGTGGAGGAGGGGCATTCTTATGCCACCAGCTTTATTCTGTGTGGATTCCAGTGACTTCCATGTTGCCAAATCCAAAGCAGTCTCTTTGCTGCCTCGTCTTACTCTGTCCCGGCAGTAATTGACAGTTACCGCTCTCCAGAAGTGCTGTCTCCTCTTGCTTCCAGGGCGCTGTGCTCTCCTGTTTTCTGCCCGTTTCTCTAGCCACTCCTTCCCTGTCGTCTTTGCTGGTTCCTCCTCTGTTCCTTGGGGCTGGTCTTGGGCCACTTTTCTCTGAGCCCTCTCCTCAGGTGATCTCTTCCATTCTCTTGGTATTAAATAGCATCCATGTGCTGGTGACTCGCAAATTTTTTTGAGCCCAGACATTTTGCATATGTTCCAACTTGAGGTTCTAACTGCGCCTGTGACATCTGACAAACATCTCCAGCTTCATGTGTCCACAAGGCAAGAAAGGGTTGACTGGACCGTGGTACTGTTCTCCCTAACCTGCCCAAGAAGACTGTCCCCACTCACCCCTGCTCATCTTGCCTTGTAAAGGGCATCACCACCTATATCTGCTTAAGGCAGAAACCACATGCCCCCCAGTCCTGCATCAATCCTGCCTCCTCCATCTCCATGATGCCTCTTAACTCCCTCCACCTCTCCATCTCCATGGTCACCACCTGCTCTCACCTGGCATCCTCCTCCTTGGTCTTCTCACTTCCACTTTTATTCTTGTCGACTCCATTAGACACAGCCAGAGGCCACCTCTTAAAATGGGAGCTGACTCATGTTCCTTTTCTCATTAAAACTCTTCAGTGGCTTCACATGGCACTGAGAAGAAAACTCGGGCTCCTTCCCAGCCCTGTGCACCTGGCCCCTGCATGTCTCCCCGCTCCCTCTCCTACCCTGCCCTCCTTAGGCGCTGGCCTCCATCATCATCTCCTGGTTCCCTGAGCATACTGAGCTCTTTTCCCTCAGAAGGCCTTGGTGCGTGCTGCTCCATCTGTCTGGAAACTTCTCCCTCAGGACTCAGTACACGAGTTACCTCCACATAGACGCTTCCACTGACCCTCTATGTTGGTCTACTCTGGCTGCCATAAGAAAATAACAGAGACTGAGTGGCTTAAACAAGAGACATTTATTTTCTCACAGTCCTGGAGGCTGGAAGTCTAAGATCAAGGTGTTGTAGGGTTGGTTTCTTCTAAGGCCTCTCTCCTTGGCTTGGAGATGGCCCTGGTTGGTCTTCTGTGTGTAAGTGTCCCTGGTGTCTCTTTGTCCAGATTTCCTCTTATAAGAACACTGGTTAGATTGGATTAGGGGCCCCCTGACAGCCTCATTTTAACGGAATCACCTCTCTTATCTCCATATCTATTCACATACAGGCCATTCTGAGCTACTGGGGATTAGAGGTTCAACACACAAATTGGGGGTGGGGGGTGGCAGCTCAGCCCGTAAACATGCTCCCTCTGGCTTTCTCCCAGAGCATCCATCATAGCACTTAGAAAAAGGATCACTTTTTCTTTTTTGGCTTTTGTGGTGGTATATATATGTGTACACACATATATATATAAATAGACACACATATATACACATTCATTTTTATTCAGTTCCTGGCTCATAACTCCCACAGCCCTTGTTACACTCTTTTGTTACAACATTGGATGTCAGGCCTCAGGAGACAATCATTCTAACCTTCTCCTGCCTTCCTTTCACCTGCCCAAGGCGGGACTCTAATCTTCCCCACCTTTCTGATGGTGGGTCATAAAACTCTCATTCCAGAGAGGGTCCTACCCCATGTCCTGAGAGAAGGAATGCTGCTGTCATGAAGCTTCCATAAAAACTAAGGGGACTGGATTCAGAGAGCTTCCAGATAGCTGAACATACACAGGTTCCTGAAGGGTGGTGCGCCCAGGGCGGGCACGGGCAGCTCCATGCCCTTCCTTCATATCTCCCCCATGCATCTCTTCATCTGTATCTTTTATAGTATCCTTTATAACAAACCAGTAAATGTATTTCCCTTAGTTTTGTGAGCCACTGCAGCAAATTAATTGAACCTACAGAGGGAATTGTGGGAACCTCAACTTGAAGCCAGTCGGTCAGAAGTTCCAAAGGGGGGCTGGGTGCGGTGGCTCCCACCCGTAATCCCAGCACTTTGGGAAGCCGAGGCAGGAGAATTGGGAGTGTGAGACCAGCCTAGCCAACATGGTGAAAGCCCATCTCTACTAAAAATACAAAAAGTCAACTGGGCGTAGTGGTGGGCGCCTGTAATCCCAGCTACTCAGGAGGCTGAGGCAGGAGAATCCCATGAGCCTGGGAGGCAGAGGCTGCAATGAGTCAACATCAGCCGCTGCACTCTAGACCGGGCAACAGAGTGAGACTCTGTCTCAAAAAAAAAAAGTTCCAAAGGTGGCCACCACGGTGGCTCATGCCTATAATTCCAGTACTTTGAGGTTGAGGTGAGAGGAATGCTTGAGCCCCCAGTCTGGGCAATATAGTGAGACCCCATCTCTACAAAAAAAGAAAATTAGTTCCAGAGGCCGACTTGCTACTGGTGCCCAGGGGGCTGTGGGGCAGTCTTGGGCACTGAGCCCTCATGCTGTGGGATCTGATGCTGCCTCCACGTAGAGAGTGTTGGAATTGAACTGGAGGACACCCAGCTGGTGGTGCTGCAATCTGATTGCTTGCCTGCTAGCAGGGAGAAATCCTTACATATTTTTTGGAGTCACAGAAGTCTTCTGTGTTGATTGTTGTAGTGTGAAAGCAGAGGAAAAACAATGGTTTGAGTTTTTTCCAAACAAGTTTCATGACACATACGAGAATGTAAATTCCAGGAGAGCCAAGGCCGTGTGTGTTTTACCTTTTTTTTTTTTTTTTTTTTTTTTTTTTTTGAGGCAGAGTCTCACTGTCTCCCAGGCTGGAGTGCAGTGGCGTGATCTCAGCTCACTGCAAGCTCCGCCTCCCAGGTTCATGCCATTCTCCTGCCTCAGCCTCCTGAGTAGCTGGGACTACAGGCGCCCACCACCATGCCCCATTAGTTTTTTGTATTTTTAGCAGAGACGGGGTTTCACCCCAGGATGGTCTCGATCTCCTGACCTCGTGATCCGCCCACCTCGGCCTCCCAAAGTGCTGGGATTACAGGCTTGAGCCAACGCCCCTGGCCTGTTTTACCTACTCTTTTTGCCCCCAGCTTCTAGTACATACGAAGCATTTGATGTATACCAAACAAATAAGCAAGTGACTGACTAGTTGATGTCCTGAGAATCTTCTTGCTGCTGGAAGGGTCCTCTTGCCCTCAGCATTTCTCTCTGGGAAGCTCTCGGACCACTGTCTCAGTCATGCCCACCTTTTCGGTCATAGGTCAGAAGCCAATGACCTGGCCCTGAGGCTGGCTCGCCACTACACGGGACACCAGGACGTGGTGGTATTAGACCAGTAAGTGCAACTCACAGCCCTACCATTTCCAGAAGCCTGGCCCACAGGCTGCTTGGGGATCTGTGCGACTCACTCCGGGTGCCTTAGGCAGGGAGGATAAGGGGCCTGGGCTACTGAAGACAAGCGTGGCAGGCAGAGGACCAGGCCTGAGACCCCCCGGAGGCTCTGTCACCCTGGGCCACCATTCTGGGAAGGCAGCTCTGGGGAGCAGAGTGCGCTTTGTAAGGGAGTCAAAGGTGGTCCCACAACATTTTGCATGTTCAAACTGCCACAGCAGTAGCTCCCATGAATTGAGTGTGTGATGTGCACAAAGCTGAGGCTGACAGTATCAACACATTTAAGATTCATTATAAACCAGAAAGAGGAACTCCCACCCCATTTCACAGCAGAGAAAACAACCCCAAGAGGTTAAATGATGAGCTGCTGTCACATAGCCAGTCAGCAGTCTTGCAAGAAGTGTTGCTGACTCCAAAGCCTGTGCTCTTTCCCAAGTTCCCAAGAACCTGGGGGCTCTGTCAGGAAAGTTGGCCTCCCCTGTGTGTCTTCAAGGGTGGGGAGACCATGGTCAGACTGGGCCAGGGAGTAGGAGCTGCCCGGACCCGAGCCTACCCTCCCTTCTCCTCCCCAGTGCGTATCACGGCCACCTGAGCTCCCTGATTGACATCAGTCCCTACAAGTTCCGCAACCTGGATGGCCAGAAGGAGTGGGTCCACGTGGTATGCACTGCCCAACTCAACAACAGGTCGGTGCCCGTCCCCAAGCCCAGATAACGTGGCGCTGTCACTTCCCACAGGCACCTCTCCCAGACACCTACCGGGGCCCCTACCGGGAGGACCACCCCAACCCAGCTGTGGCCTATGCCAACGAGGTGAAACGTGTGGTCAGCAGTGCACAGGAGAAGGGCAGGAAGGTAACTATGTCCGCGCCTGTCCAATCCAGCAAACAGTTAATGTCACCTCCATTGTTGTCACCACCACTGTGCTAGATGCTGGGAACCCAGAGAGAAAACCAAACGAGGCCCTGCCCTCCAGGAATCGGGTAGGGGCAGTTCGGGCTCAGCAGAGAGTCTGAGTGCACTAGCATGGGCATGATAGGCAGCCAGAGCCTGAGCAGGCCTTGGGGAATGTCAGGGGGGTCCTTGGAGGAGGTGCTCCCTGACACAGTAGGGGTCAGCCACTCCAGGTGGGGTGGGGAGTAGCAGAGGAAGGGCGTCCCGACGGGTGGCTGAGGAACCGTGTGAATGTGTGGCCAGGAGCTGAGCCTGGAGAGGCAGGCAGGGTCCACATGCCAGAGGGCACCAGAACTAGGCTGAGCAGCTGCAGGTCTGCCCTGGAGGCCCCCGGGCACCACCAGAGTCTTAAGCGGGAGAGCGCTAAGCTCTGGGGCTGGCGCTGCTCTCCGACTCCAGGGCTATGTGGGGGATAGATCTGAATGGGGCAGCTTGAGGTCAGGTGACCACGAAGTGGCCAGTAGACCCCAAGTGAGCTGTGGGGAGGCCTGACAGGGGCAGTAGAGTGGAGATGGAGTGGAGGTGCAGACGTCGGAGAGAGAGGTGTGTTACCCACGGTGGCAACAGAGGGAAGACTGTTGGCGACAGGTGAGGGCTCTCTGAAGGCTTCACTGAAGGAGCGACAGAGCCAGACACAGGAGGTACGACAAAGAAAGGCAGCCTGTGGGGCCGGAAAGGTTATCTGAACCCGACCAGGGAAGCCTTGCCTATGCGTTTCAGGTGCTCCACGACCACTTCTATAAAACCTAAAAACGGAGATTGCTCTGATTGCAACGGGTGTGGGGGACTAGTGTCCCATCCCATTGCCCTGCCCTCCCACCTGTAAGGCAGAATACAGTTGGGAAATCATTGCCATATGCAGAAGGGGTCACTGAGGGGTTTTAAACAACAGTGACATGCTCAGCTCTCTGGGTTGAGGCATCATCACCCTGGTGGCCATGTGGAGGATGGACTGGAAGAGTCATTCAGTTAGAAGGCCTCTGCAGGAGTCCAAGGAAGAAACGGGCAGATCTGCAGGAGGCAGGCATGTCCAGGCAGAGAGCAAGGAGTAGGTTTAGCGAGGGGGCTGAGGTAGAATCCTTGGGCGTGCTGACTGATGGGTTGAGGGAGGGGGCGTGGATCAAGAATGGGGGACAGGGAAGGAACAGGCTTATGGGGGAAAAATCAGTGCATTTAGTTTGGAGCATGCCAAGTACTAGGGGCCTGGAGGCATCCAGGTGGTAAGAGTTGGCCGGAGGCCTGAGAGAAAACTGAGTCACAAACCTTCAGATGTAACGTGGAGCCCAAAGTCGGGGTGCAGCAATGATGGTGACTTGTCTTGCTCGGACTAAGCTAGCACTAGCAGGGCAGGCTAAGCTGGTCATTGCGCACGTCCATGGTCGTGTCCCCAATGTCCATCTCTTCACAGATTGCAGCCTTCTTCGCTGAGTCTCTGCCCAGTGTGGGAGGGCAGATCATTCCCCCTGCTGGCTACTTCTCCCAAGTGGCAGAGTGAGTAGGTGGGCAGGGTCTGCCCTAGGGAGGGCAGGGCTCTATGGGGTTTTCCAACGTCCGGTCCAAATCCCAACCTCAGCCTGGCCTGACTGCCAGAATTTTGAGACAAAGCCCTTAAAGAAATAATGGCCCAAAGAAGGCCAGCCATTGCCCAAGGCCCCTACCTTACTGCTGGCAGAGCCAGGATGCAAAGCCCCGAGACCTCCTGACTCCTGATCTTATCCCTCCCAACCACAGCCCCCATGTCAGTCATCTGTCCTCTGCCACAGGCACATCCACAAGGCCGGAGGGGTCTTTGTTGCAGATGAGATCCAGGTTGGCTTTGGGCGAGTCGGCAAGCACTTCTGGGCCTTCCAGCTCCAGGGAAAAGACTTTGTCCCTGACATCGTCACCATGGGCAAGTCCATTGGCAATGGCCACCCTGTTGCCTGTGTGGCCACAACCCAACCTGTGGCGAGGGCATTTGAAGCCACCGGCGTTGAGTACTTCAACACGGTGAGTGACGGCTCTAAGTCAAGGGAGCAACATTGGTTCTGATAGGCCCCCAGTGATCAGCCTGTCCTTAGTCAGCAAAGGCTACAGGGCTAGCACTGTGCCCAGCACACACTTCCAAGATGCTATCCTTGGTCAGGTAAGAAAACATAAAACATCTTTTAAAATTAGTGTCAATCCGGCCGGGCGCGGTGGCTCAAGCCTGTAATCCCAGCACTTTGGGAGGCCGAGACGGGCGGATCACGAGGTCAGGAGATCGAGACCATCCTGGCTAACATGGTGAAACCCCGTCTCTACTAAAAAAATACAAAAAAACTAGCCGGGCGAGGTGGCGAGCGCCTGTAGTCCCAGCTGCTCGGGAGGCTGAGGCAGGAGAATGGCATGAACCCGGGAGGCGGAGCTTGCAGTGAGCTGAGATCCGGCCACTGCACTCCAGCCTGGGTGACAGAGCAAGACTCCATCTAAAATTAGTGTCAATCCAAAAGCTGTCACAAGGGACCTTGTCTTATAAAATATATATAAAACTACGAGTCCCTGTCTTCCTTCCAACAGATGCCACCCATTCTGTGCCAGGCCCTGTGTCAGGTGCTGGAACTTGAGCTGGTTAAGAGGCGTGAGGAGTGTGGTCTACTTGGGTAACACATGATCTAGGAGCAGAGTTCACACTGCAGTGGCTCCCTGTCTTTGGGGTACAGAGTCAAGAGCTTCCCCTGAGTGAAGCTGACACACAGCATATTCAATGGCCCTGAGGCAGCAGTTACAGAGTAGGTGAGAGGACCATGGCAGGCAGCAGCAGACCCACAGGAAGGAGCCAAGGAGTCTGCACTGATCTTGAAGACTGAGGACAACAGGAGGGTTTTAATCCTGGAGAGAGTACCCTTTGGAAAGATCTCTGGTGCTCAGTGTGGAGAAAGAACTGGAGGAAGGGAGACTGGTCCAGGGAGGAGAGGAGGAGGCCCAGAGGAGGAAGGGCAGAGACAGAGGGTTGAGAATTCACTAAGTTCCTCAAAAAGCCAGTTTCAATTGGGGACTGAAACATGTCAGGATTTGGCAAGATAGATAAGGCAGGATAAGGTCCTTAGGGGTGAGGGAAGTGACACTTTGGTGCACTCAGGCAAAAACCATCACTCTGTGTCCACGTGACACAGAGCCTCAGAAGCTCAGTCGGCGAAAGACAGGCTCACAGACAAATGGTCATGACAGTGTGGAGGATGACAGTGGAAGTAGTGTGTTCACGGTGCTGTGACAGCACAAAGGACATCCCAGGCAAGAGGTGGGTGAAGAGCTGTGGGACAAGCAGTGGAGGCTTCATACAGAAGGCAAGACCAGATCTGAGTCTGGCTGAGCAGGAAATCAAGTAGATTGTGTAAAGGGAACAGCAAAGGCCCAGTGGAGCAGCATCCCAACTTTTGTTTATTTCTTTGTTGTACTTGACCCTCAAGTGTACATCATTAGATAGAATCCTTGGTTCATGTAAGGCTCTCAACATCTGTCTGTGCATAGCCCTCTTTTAGTTATTCAGTTAACCTTTATTAATGTTCTAAGCACTTGGGAAGCCAGCATCCCTAATAAAGCTAGGACCTTGATAATATCCTGCATCTCTACAGATGTTTCCCCCAATTCCCTCTTATTGCCTCCTCCACCCATCACTCCGAATAACCATGGTAACCATCACTCTCAATCCCGTATTATTTAGTTGTTTTTTGACTTTATATGAAGTCTATCATGCTGTATATACTCTTTGGGGATTTTTTTTTTTCTGCTAACATCACTAAGAATCCTTCCTATTGCCTGTCACTGAAGTTCATTTGCTTTGACTGCTTTATAATCTTTGTATAAATGTACCACAGTTCAGTCATCCATTACTATTGATGTGCTTTGAGCTTGTTCCATTTTTTTTTTTTTTTTTTTTTTGCAATTATGAACAGTGCTGCTCTGAACAATTTTCATAAGTCTCTGTTGTACATGTGGCAAGAGTTTTTCTTAGGACTGTACCTGAGGGTGGAATTGCTGGCTCATATGGTATGTGTTCACCCTTAATTTTAAAAGATAATGACATTTGTTTCTAAAGTAGTTCACAAGTTAACACCCCACCAGTAGTGTATATAGTGTATATCTTTTTTTTTTTTTTTTTTTTTTTTTTTGAGATGGAGTTTTGCTCTTGTTGCCCAGGCTGGAGTGCTATGGCACAATCTTGGCTTACCACAACCTCTGCCTCCCGGGTTCAAGCAACTCTTCTGCCTCAGCCTCCCTAGTAGCTGGGATTACAGGCATGTACCACCACACCTGGCTAATTTTGTATTTTTGGTAGAGATGGAGTTTCTCCCTGCTGGTCAGGCTGGTCTTGAACTCCTGACCTCAGGTGATCTGCCCACCTCAGCCTCCCAAAGTGCTGGGATTACAGGCGTGAGTCACTGTGCCCAGCATCTTTTTTTTTTTTTTTTTTGAGATGGAGTCTCGCTCTGTGGCCAGATCTCAGCTCACTGCAAGCTCCGCCTCCCGGGTTTACACCACTCTCCTGCCTCAGCCTCCCGAGTAGCTGGGACTACAGGCGCCCGCCATCTTGCCCGGCTAGTTTTTTGTATTTTTTTTAGTAGAGACAGGATTTCACCGGGTTAGCCAGGATGGTCTCGATCTCCTGACCTCGTGATCCGCCCGTCTCAGCCTCCCAAAGTGCTGGGATTACAGGCTTGAGCCACCGCGCCCGGCCCTTTTTTTTTTTTTTTTTGAGACAGAATCTCACTCTGTCACCCAGGCTGGAGTGCAGTGGTGCAATCTCAGCTAACTGCAGCCTTTACTTCCGGAGCTCAAGTGATCCTCCCACTTCAGCCTCCCCAGTAACTGGGACCACTGGTATACGCCACCATGCCCAGCTAATTTTTTGTATTTTTGGTACAGGTGGGGTTTCACCATGTTGCCCAGGCTGGTCTCAAACTCCTGAGCTCAAGCAATCAGCCCACATTGGCCTCCCAAAATGCTGGGATTCCAGGCGTGAGCCACCGCACCCGGACTGTATCTACTTCAGTACCTTTTAATTTTTGCCAGTCAAGTGGAGCGTAAAACAGTAGCTTGTGTGGTCTTGATATGCCATTCCTTGATTTCAGATTACATGAAGTATCTCTTCATATGTTTATTGACGATTTGTTTCCTCTTCACTGAAATGCCTGTGTCTTTTGCCCATTTCTTGATTTGACTTACTAGTGGTTAATTTGTACGAGTTTTGTGTCTGTTTGTATATGTGTGTATCTGTGTGTGTATACCAACACATACATATCTATATATTTTTGATGCTAATCACTTGTCAGTTGTGTACTTGTGAATATATTCATCCAGTTTATAACCTATCTTCACTCCCTTTACATATTTATGATAAAAGTTTTAAATTTTAACATTGTCAACTCTATCATTTTGTTTTATTTTATAGACAGTTTTTCATATATTGTTTAAGATATCTCTCCCTACTCCAAGTTACAAAATATATTCATTTATGTTTCCTCTTAAGTCTTTTTTTTTTTTTTTTTTTTTTTTTTTTTTTTTTGAGACGGAGTCTTGCTCTGTCGCCCAGGCTGGAGTGCAGTGGCGCGATCTCGGCTCACTGCAAGCTCCACCTCCCGGGTTCACGCCATTCTCCCGCCTCAGCCTCCGAGTAGCTGGGACTACAGGCGCCCGCCACCACGCCCGGCTAGTTTTTTGTATTTTTAGTAGAGACGGGGTTTCACCATGTTAGCCAGGATGGTCTCGATCTCCTGACCTCGTGATCCACCCGCCTCGGCCTCCCAAAGTGCTGGGATTACAGGCTTGAGCCACCGCGCCCGGCCTCCTCTTAAGTCTTTTAACATTTTGTTTTGACATATAGGTCCTTAATCCATCTGCAGTTGATTTTTGTACATGATGTTAATCAGGAATCCAATTACATCCTTTGTGCATGTGATACCAGTGTTTTCCTTTTTTCAAAAATCTTTTTCTGCTCCCTTTGTTCTCCATTCATCTTACATTCCTCCTCTGTTATGTAACCAAAGTTCACACATGAGAAGATCTGTTTCAGAGCTTTTATACTTTTTTGGTCAGTTTTGGTCAGATTACTGTTCATGTACCACATTATTACTAGAGCTTCATAATAGGTTTTACATTCATAATAGCTTCTGGTATCTTGTAGAAAAAGTCCCCTTTCACCTGTGACTATTCCTGTCTCTTTTCTCTTTGATTTAAATTTTAAGAGTTACCTTTAAACATTTTATGAAAAACTCTGCTGGGATTCTGATAGGGGAATTGCTTGATCTTTAGATCAGTTTGAGGAGGTTTTTTTTTTTTTTTTTTTTTTTTCTTCTTTTGAGACGGAGTCTCGCTCTGTCGCCCAGGCTGGAGTGTGGTGGCACGATCTCGGCTCACTGCAACCTCTGCCTCCGGGTTCAAGCGATTCTCCTGCCTCAGCCTCCTGAGTAGCTGGGATTACAGGCATCCGCCACCACGCCTGGCTTGTTTTTCATACTTTTAGTAGACACGGGGTTTCACTGTCTTAGCCAGGATGGTCTCTATCTCCTGACCTTGTGATCCACCCACCTCGGCCTTCCAGTGTACTGGAATTACAGGCATAAGCCACAGCACCAGGCCAAGGAGAATTGATTTCTTTACAATATTCCTTTTCCTATCCATGAATATGGTATATTTATGTTTTATAATTTTCCCTATAAAGATCTTACACATCATTAGATTTAGTCCTAGATATTTGAAAGTTTTATCATGAAATGGTGATGTCTTTATATATCTATTGTTTGCAGCTGATGTATAAAATACTTTCTTATACTAATCTTATATCTATCCCCTTGCTAAACTCTAGTATTTCTAATAATTTATAGGCAGACTTTGTTTGTTTTGTCTATGTAAACGATTATATCATCTCCAAATAATGGTAGCTGTCATACTACACTGGGTGAGAGACTTCTAGGAGATAGTTGAATACAGGCAGTGACAATGCTTGTCTTGTACTTGTCCAGTTTATGGGAATGCTTATTTGTCCATTTAGGGTGATGTTTGTTCTAGATTTTTACTATATATATACTTTTTTTTTTTTCTTTTTGAGATGGAGTCTCACTCTGTCACTCAGGCTGGAGTGCAGTGGCATGATCTCGGCTCACTGCAGCCTCCGCCTCCTGGGTTCAAGCAATTCTCATGCCACCAATTCCTGAGTAGCTGGGATTACAGGGATGTGCCACCATGCCCAGCTTATTTTTTGCATTTTTAGTAGAGATGGGGTTTCGCCATGTTGGACAGGCTGGTCTTGAACTCCTGGCCTCCAGTGATCTGCCTGCCTCGGCCTCCCAAAGTGCTGGGATTATACAGGTGTGAGCCATCGCAGCTGGCCTAGATCAGATTTTTACTATATGTTCTCAATCAGGTTAAGAAAATCTCCTACTACTTAACTTACTATGAAATTTTACTATAAAAAGGATTTGAATTTTATCCTGTTCTTTTTATGCATGTATTAAAGCAATATTTCTTCTCTTTTAATTTGTTATCATGGTGAATTATATTTACGGCTTTTCTAATATCTTTGCAGACCTGGGACAAATTGAACTTGGGTATGGAATATTATCATTTTTCTATATTATTGCACTGTTTACTTATATTTTATGAATTTGGCCTCTATTTTCAGGAGTAAAATATTGGCTCACATTTTTTTCTTATACCTTGGGTTTTGGTAACTGGGTCCTACTAACCTTGTAGAATGAAATGGGAAATATTTCTTCTTTTTCTTTTACATAAAATTGGGATGATCTGTCCTTTGAAGGTAAAAACTCATCTATAAAGCCATCATCTGGGCCTTGTGTTTTGTGGGAAGATATTTAACTGCTGCTTTAATTTCTTTAAAAGTTATGTTTTAGTGAGTTCAAGATGCTATAACAAAGTACTGTAGACTGGGTGGTTTATAAACAGATTTATTTCTCACTGTTCTGAAGGCTGCAACTCTAAGATCAGGGTGCCAGCATGGTTGGGTTCTGGTGAGAGTCCTCTTCCAGGTTGCAAACAGCCAACTTCTCGCTGTACCCTCATGTCGTCAAAAGGGTGAGGGCGCTCTGGGATCCCTTTTATAAAACCATAATCCCATTCATGAAGGCTCTATTCTTGTGACCTAATAACCTAAAGGCCCCACCTCTTAATACCATCACATTGGAGGTTAGGATTTCAACATATGAATTGGGGGAGACACATTCAATTCATTGCAAGTTATATAGGGTTTTTAAAGTTTTCGTATTTGTTCTGCCCCTTTCCTCTCTTTCTGGGACACTCAGTATGTTGGTGTGCTTGTGTCCTCGGGTCTATATGACTCTTTTTATTCCTTTTCCTTTCTGGTCTTAAGACTGTACAATCTCAATTGACGTTTTTTTTTTTTCACTGATTCTTTCATCTGCCAGCTTAAATCTGCTGTTGCCAGGCGCAGTGGCTCACGCCTGTAATTTCCTAGCACTTTGGGAGGCTAAGCTGGGTGGATCACTTGAGGTCAGGGGTTTAAGACCAGCCTGGCCAACATGGTGAAACTCCGTCTCTACTAAAAATACAAAAATTAGCCAGATGTAGTGGCACGCACCTATAGTCCCAGCTACTTGGGAGGCTGAAGCACAAGAATCGCCTGAACCTGGGAGGCAGCAGTTGCAGTGAGCCGAGATCACACCACTGCTCTCCATCCTGGGTGACAGCTAGACTGTCTCAAAAAAAAAAAAAAATCTGTTGAGCCTCTCTAGAAAATGCTTCAGTTCATTTATTGTGCTTATCAACTTCAGATTTTCTGTTTGATTTTTAATAATTTATCTCTTTATCATTAGACTCTGGTAAGACATCATTTTCATGCTTTGCTTTCAATCTTTTAGGTGTAGTTTCCTTTAGTTCTCTTAACATACTTGGTTTTGGGGTTGTTTCTGTTTGCTCATTTGGAGATGGGCTCGCTCTGTCACCCAGGCTGGAGTTGTGGCTCACTGCAGCTTCAACCTCAAGCGATCCTCCTACCTCACCCCCCAAGCAGCTGGGAGTACACGCATGTGCCACCACGCCTGGCTGTTTTTATTTTTTGTAGAGATGGAGTTTCACTGTGCTGCCCAGGCCAGGCTGGTCTCGAACTCCTCAGCTTAGGCAACCCACCCACCTTGGCCTCCCAGAGTGCTGGGATTACAGGCATGAGCCACTGTACCCAGCTAACATATTTGTAACATCTGATTAAAGTCTTTGTCCAGTAAGGTTAGTGTCACCTTCCTCAGGGACAGTTTGCATTGATTGCTTTTTTTCTCCCATGTCTGGGCCATGCTTCTTTGCATGTTTCAGAATTGTGTTAAAAGCTGGACATTTTAAGTAATATAATATGGCAACTGTGGAGATCATATCCTCCTCCCTCCCCATGGTGGTTTTTTCTGGTGTTGTAGTGCCTTTTCTGAACCAATTTTTTTTTTTTTTTTTTTTTTGAGACGGAGTCTCGCTCTGTCGCCCAGGCTGGAGTGCAGTGACCGGATCTCAGCTCACTGCAAGCTCCGCCTCCCGGGTTTACGCCATTCTCCTGCCTCAGCCTCCCGAGTAGCTGGGACTACAGGCGCCCACCACCTCGCCCGGCTAGTTTTTTGTATTTTTTAGTAGAGACGGGGTTTCACCGGGTTAGCCAGGATGGTCTCGATCTCCTGACCTTGTGATCCGCCCGTCTCGGCCTCCCAAAGTGCTGGGATTACAGGCTTGAGCCACCGCGCCCGGCCTATGAACCAATTCTGTAAAGTGTGCTCTCTGTCATGTGTGGCCACTGTAGTCTCTGCTTGATTAGCTCAGTGGTCCTCTAACCATGAGATCGCCTTAATGACCTGGAACTCAGCCAAGAGCTTGTAACTGCCTTAGCCTTTACTTCCTCATTCTGCACAGCCTCAAGGTAGCCAGTGGTGAGAGCTTAGGGCTTTCTAGATCTTTCCTGAGCACGCACACAGCACTCAGCATGAGCACATCCCTGTGCATATGAATGGCCTTCTAGATTCCCAGGAATATGTCACAGCCTTTCAAAGCCCCCTGTAGCGTCTCATAGTGACAGAAAGCAGATCAGTGGTTGCCTGGGGCCAGCAGTAGTGGGATGGGTGCACAAGGAAGTGATGAAAATGGTCTGTAACTTCACTGCGAGGGAGGTTACACAGGTACATACATTTGTCACCTCACATTGAACTTTATACTTTAAACACAGTTTATATGGAAATTATACCTCAACAAAGCTGATGTTTTTAAAGACGTAGTTTAAAAACAAAACAAAAAACATGGTCTGCAGGAAACACCTTGCTCGTGATCCTCTAAAAAACAGGTCTCCACTCAGATACCTGCAGAATAAGGACAGGGTGGGCAGGGAAAAGGAGCCAAAGACCTCCAGGTGTGTGTGAAGTGGCTTTCCCTGGGTGGGCCTTGGCGTGCTGCGCTGACCCTCCTTGAAGGAGGAAGTGCCTAGTCCAGTGCTGTGGGTCTGGGCCCAGGAGATGGGGCCTTAAAGCCTCTCTTGGTAAAGACTAGCTCTGTGGAAACAAACAGGACACCCTCTCTTCTGATTCTGTATCTTCTAGGGGCTCCTACTGTACTTCAGGGGTACCTGACCTGGGCTGCAGTCACATTAGCTCCTGGAAAGCCAGGACAGCCCATGGGGGCCCCCACTGAACCCCATTTACTACTACTGAGAACTGTGCAGCCTAAGGGGTTTGGGGCCTGTGCTCTTGCCACTGGCCTTGGAACCCGTGTGGCAGTTCTGCCTCACCCTGACTCTGGGGCATGGCCCACTCTGCTGGGGCATCTGACATGTTCTTTGTCCCTGACTCAGTTTGGGGGCAGCCCAGTGTCCTGCGCTGTGGGGCTGGCCGTCCTGAATGTCTTGGAGAAGGAGCAGCTCCAGGCTCATGCCACCAGTGTGGGCAGCTTCCTGATGGAACTCCTCAGGCAGCAAAAAATCAAACATCCCATCGTCGGGGATGTCAGGTGAGGCTCTGGGGGCAGCAGTCACCACCAACCTGCCAGGGCCCAGTGTGGTACCATTTTCTTCACCTAACAACCTGGGATGGTGGGGTTATGTCCGCTCTCAAGAGGACTGAGACACTGAGAGGTGCTATTGCCCAAAACGGCACTCCCGGGGAGGAGAAAGCCAGGATATGACCTGACCCCTAGCTATCCCCAAGCCTCTCTCCTCTGTCCACACCAAAGATCCCTCCCAGCCCAGTTATTCCCTGAAACTATTCTCACCACCTTCTGAAGGTGCCTCCTGTGCTCAGCCTCCCCAAGAGGCACAGGTAGGAGCCCAGGCGGGGTGAGGCGAGCACCCTGGCCCCTCAGGCATGGCCTCCTGCGATGTCATCACCTTCCCCTGCAGGGGTGTTGGGCTCTTCATTGGTGTGGATCTGATCAAAGATGAGGCCACAAGGACACCAGCAACTGAAGAGGCTGCCTACTTGGTATCAAGGTATTTTCTTCTTGAAACAAGTTGCTTCCTGGAGTAAGAGACACCACAGGTGCTGCTTTGCAGGGCCAGAGGCCCTTAGTGGAAAGGAGGCTCATCTGTACCTCCAGCACTCTGGGCCACAGACTTGACTGAAAGAGGGCTGGGGCCGGGGGTGGTGGTGGGCGGCGGGACAGCTGATGCTATCAGCTGAGGACAGAGATAAGTGGTTAGTAGTTCTGTACCCAGTGCCTGACTGCGAAGGCTGCAGATGAGACACAGGCTGTTCCCAGACCAGAGCAGCACCTCTGCCTAGAATGCCCAAGCTAGCAGGGCACTCAGACCCAGGAACCCCTACTAATGCCACCTTGGCCTGGAGAAGGGAAGCACCTTCATTCACACCAGGGAGCTGTGGCAGCACCAGACTCAGGGTTGCCATGCCGCACGACAGGTGGTTGGGATGGACAGGACTCCTGCTCCTAAGCTGGGTTGGGGGGTGTTTCAGAACTCAGACTCCACCAGTCCCACTGCCCTGGTTTGCTTGTCCTTTCACTTGGACCCTGAGGCCTCAGGACTTCTTCTAGTTTAATGATTATTCCCTTTTATCTCCATTCCCCAGGCCTCCCCCTTCCCCCACTGCCACCATGGAAAGCTCTTCTGGTATTTGATGTGTCCTTATTCAAATTGTGAGACATGCATGGTATTGATGTAAATCTCTCTGTGCTGTGTTTGAACTTGGCCTTTCCTAGTCCCTGCCTTCTCTCTGCTGTCAGTCACATCCCCAGCTCACCCCCACCCCGCTCCCAGGAGTCTCAGGGATTCGGAATGGTCGGGTGGCATGGAAGGAAACAGATCCCAAGTTCAGCCTACTCTTTCATCTCACAGTACCCTGGGGGTGCTTTTCCAGTTCAGTGAGGAAATGGGTAAGTCACCTGCAGTCACCCTGCTAGGTGGCAAGAGCTCAATCTGGCCCCAGGGCGTCTAACTCCAAAGTCCAAGCCCTGTCCTTTCTGGCATGGCCATGGTCAGTGCCAGAAAGACTGGGATAGGAAAATGAAACCAGAAGGTAGACTCCCAACCCCCAAGAAATAAAAACAACAAAGTTTACAAAAGAATGGGAACAAGAGTCAAAGAATATAAACACAACCATGCAGACCCCTCATCTCAGAGATGAGGTTAGACTGTGGACTAAAAGTGATTATTAGCTACAAACGATGCTACGATAAAGCCATCTTCCTAAGAAGAGGTGGAAATTTTCAACTGGAATTTTAAGATAACCCAGAGGACAGGCCAGGGAGATTCCTGAAGCTCGTGAGGGACACGTGGGGCCCATTACACCAACTGCAATGTTGGACATTTTTAAAAAAACAACATACATCACGTCAACCACACAGAAAACCAGAGAATGCAGGGACTCTTGTTGCAGTCTGCTGTTTCCCTGTGGCCATTCATTCTTGGCTTGGACTGTGGCTCCAGGGGTTAGGTGAGGCAAGGTGCCTGTTCTGTGGGGCAGCAGGCTCAGGACCAGGTACAGTGCACCCCAAGCAGGGGCGGCTGTGGGCCAGATGCACAGGACTTTGGTAGGGGTGACCAGTAGTGTCCTGGCAGGAACTGGCCCATGGAAGGCTCTGAAGGCAGTATTGCTGGAGCACTGGACATGAGGCCAAGGCCAGGCTGAGGAAGGCCTTGAAGGCCACATGAAGGGGTGTCCTGTCCTCACAGGCTGAAGGAGAACTACGTTTTGCTGAGCACTGATGGCCCTGGGAGGAACATCCTGAAGTTTAAACCCCCAATGTGCTTCAGCCTGGACAATGCACGGCAGGTGGTGGCAAAGCTGGATGCCATTCTGACTGGTGAGCTTGAAGCCTGAGCTTGGCCATGTCTCTAGAACCCAGCCTGAAGCCAGCAACTAGAGCCTCCTAGCATGGAACAGGGAGGGGACAAGAGTCCAAGAGCAGAGGCACGTGTCCTCTGGACGGTGCAGGAAGCAACAGAGGGTCTTTCATGCCCAACCTGCTCCTATTCCTGCCTGTGCCTAAGAGCTTCCTGGGCTGTCAGCAGGTGGGAGCTGAGCCACCACCCCGCTTGCCTCGGCAGGCATCAGATGTACGCAGGACAAATCAGTGGTGGGCCTGAGAAACAGGCCGTAAGAACTACAGTGGGAGTTGAGACCCCATTACCGCCAGCCTAGAATGTAGAATGGCAGTCGTTTCATTCTGTATGAGGCAGGTCACATGAGGCTGCTGGGTGGCTGAAAGATTTGTACCACTGAGACTGGACGCAAAATGAAATTCTACCCCACATTCCCCATCACCTAGGATGGTCGTGGTCAACCCAGGGTCCCCGCCTAAATCCACTTAACAAGGAAATCTCATGGCTGTGTTGCCATTTATAGCTCAGTGAGACCCCACATAGGCAAAGTTGCATCTCACAGTAGAGATCAGAGCTGCCAGCCAAGCAACCTGTGCCCTCCTACCTCTGGGTGATCACTGCTACCCACAGGCATGCCTAATCCCGGGGCTCTGGAGCTGGGGGCGGAGGCCCATCCCTGCTAGACACAAATTGGAAGCGGTAGGGATCTGATGAAAAGGAGTATTTGTGGGGGGCAAAGGCTGGCCACAGAACAGGCTTAGGGATCCTGGACAGAGACTAGAAATCTCAGAGGAATTGAGGGCTGGCTTTGTGCTTTTCAGGAAACTGCTGTCACTCCTTTGGGGAATGGGACATGGGTGTGGATAGCCAGAGGGCCCAATCTCTAAACTGTCCTCCAGTTTGGACACTGAAGTCACAGGGCATCTTCAGCAGAGAAAGGTGACTGAGTCCGCATGGCTTTGTGGTCTTTTTCAGACATGGAAGAGAAGGTGCAAAGTTGCCAGACGCTGAGGCTCCAGCTCTAAGCTAGCCCTGCTCTGCCTAAGTGTACTCCAGGTGAGTGGGCCTTGCTTCTTACTCTTGGGAGATGCAAAGCGGGTTCCTTACCATCAGCAGCAAGCAGCCTCGGAAAACAGCCTTTTTTTTCTTAAGACATTTTTTGTTCTGGTTGATGCTCCTTCCCAAAGGTTAGTTTCTTCAACACTGGAAAATCTCCAATGCTTAGCTTGCACTTGATGGCAGAACAGCTATTTCCTCCCTTGAAACCTATGGGGCTGTATCCATGTGGAACCCCAACCCACCCTTGCCTCTTGTAACCACCTAGTCATATGCCCCAAATGCCAGACCTGGAGTTGGGCTCCAATCCAGCCAGTAAACATCCCCTGCTAGAGCAGGCTTTTCTTCACCAGCCAGGAGGGGCACTATTGTGCACCAATTCAGCTGGCCCTGGCACTGCCCTAGTGTGTAAAGAATCGATTTTCATTCATCAGCCAAGAAGGTTGGTGTTCTAAAGTGTCCCAGGAGGGGACATGCCTGCTGGGGATGTGAGCCCTCACTGCCCCATCCTCACTCCCCATAGACCTCTTATTCCTTTCTTTAAAGAGGGCTCAGTCCTTAAAGGACACCCCCACAACTGGGCCTGCTGCAGGAGGAAGCCCAAAGTCCAGGGCACCTGGCACCCCCCACCCTGAGCAAGAGGTCTCACACAGCATATCCCACACTCACCCAGGCTTGGGGGTTTTTAAATTTTATTTCAAAAGCTTGGATAGCTTCAATATCCAGGTTGTGGCAAAATCAGGACACGTGTAAAATACCTTACAATACATTAGATTCCCAAAAGGTACCAAAAAGTACAGTAAAATTAACACTTCCATTACAGGAAATGTATGACACAAATAATATAAAATTAAAAGGTGAAAAAAAGGTGACACTGGTTTCCTAAGATACAATTTACTCTTTACAACCAGGGTCCACAGCTCCAGGCTGCAGAGCGGCAGCAGGAAGCAGAGCCTCCCACCTGGTTCTGGGGGACCTGGTAATAAAAATCAGCCCATAATGGCGCTCTGGCCTCTCAGACACCACACGCTGCCTAAACAACTAGAGCTCTGGAAATAGTAAACAGGAGAGTGATTTCCATGGGGGAAATTTTAAATAAGATGCACATGGGACAGGCCATAGAAAGTTTGCCAAGTTAAATTTGGTACATAATTGTGTTCACTCCATATCCAAACAAAGCATGTGTGCGGTCAGTTGGTCGCTCCTGCTGCCGCCTCAGTATGGCTTGTAGTTATTCTGATGGCCACCACGTCGCTGGCTCTTGCCGTAGTTTGTACTACCCTGACCTAGGGATAAGAACAACCATAGCAGCTACTATTTACAAGCATTTGCCCTGTGCCACGCGCTTGATATGCATCTTCGCAGGATCCTCACCAGCCCTGTGACAGCAGAGATTGCCTTCCTCATGTTACTAAGACCCGGAAGTCTAAGGCTCAAAACTGAGTAGCTCTCATGGCTGAGCCAGGCCTGTCTGACTCCAAAGCCCCTGCTGCCAGTGGCTCCTGCACTGTCTGTCCTGCCTCCCCTGGGGGTGGGTGAGCGGATGGGGCCTCCCTCTCTCCTACTTACTGTAGTCGTAGCCGGGGCCGTAGCCGTAATAGCCATAGGGCGAGTAGTCGTAGCCGCCATAGCCAGGCCCGTAGCCCTGCTGGTAGCCGTAGCCCTGGTTCCAGTAGTTGCCGTAGCCCTGATTCCAACTCTGACTCTGACCTGTGGGGGGAGCAGGGCACAGGGGCCCGTGGACCATTTAGCATACGCAGGAGCTAGGATGGAGGAAATCCTGCCCTTTGGGTGGCAGGGTTACTATGGCAACTCAGGCAGAAGCCAAGGGGCTGCTGTTCTGGTGTACAGGGCCCTGGGCCCAACCCTGCATCTGAGAGACCCAAGCAGAGGACCAGAGACCAGGACGCTAGCTTTACTTGGGGCAAACAAGGCAGCTCACTCACTCAGTCACTCTCTGATCACTCCCACTCTCCTTGGCAGCTTGGCCTTTAAAAAGATGCAGTTCAGGCTTTGGAGTCAGAGGGGCCTGGGATGGAAGGGGATAAATGCCTGGCACAGCTCTGCCCTACCCACCCTTCTGCCTACCTGCTCACAGGTGTACCAGACTCAGGACATCCACAAAGCCAAGACACCCATCATGTCCCCTCCCCCAGAGTATAACACAAATGCTCTCTCTGCCCTGGGCACCCAAGCCATTCCAAGGGGCAGCAGCAGGCAGCAACAGCCTCAAGCACACAGCCCTGACCCAGAGCCACTCCTATTCCTGCTCGTCCCCCACCTCACACAGTCTGCCCACCCCTGCTGCACAGCACCAGAGAGAGCCCCGAGACAGGTTTGGAAGGCTCCATGTAGGCAGGGAAACAGGACCCATCTTCATCCAGGTTCCACTCACCTCCACCTCCACCGCCACCTCCGCTGCCTCGGTTCCCTCGGTTGCGGTTTCCACGGCCCCCAGAGCCATACTGCTGCTGCTGATAGACTTCTTTGGGCTGGGCCACCTTGATCTCACACTAAAAGCCAAGAGGACAGTGGTCAGGCCAGTAGGACAAACTCAGGGCAGTGACTGCACAAAGATCTTCACTGCAACAAACATCAGATCAGGTCCATCTGCTCAAAAACAAAATATGCTAGTGTGGGAGGTCACCCTTGAGCTAAATAAAGCTCATGGAATCCCAACTAAAACCACGGGCCTTCCAGCAGAGAACCCTTCCCACAGAAGGTACTTGAGATGGGCATCTCAGCCCCAGGGCAACTCCATGTCTAATGGAGGCAGGCAACTGGGTGGGCCAACTGCAGCCCAGGGGAGCAGAGGACAGGCTGGGAGCAGGCATCACACCTTGGTCCTACTGGGCTAGAGGGTCAGACAAGACTTCTCAGATGAGGGGCCTTACACAATGAGGTTTTAACATCTTTTTCTCTTTACAGAAGAAACTCATCTCATTCAAATACATGCTATTGAGAAGGCGACCCTGACCTCCCTCTTACAGATAAAGTCTCAGAGGCTTTCAGAGGCTCAGGATGGGGGGCCTGCCTGAGGCCATAATGCTACCCACCCGCTCCTCCTAACCACTGGTCTGTTGGGATGACCCAGATGTCTGCATCCCCTCAAGTCAGTCAATTTCCTTTTTGTCCACTGAGGGTGGGATGGGGTAGGCTGGGGTACTTTCAATGCTCCTGCTTAAATAAGTTAGACCAGACCAGTGTATTTCTAAAGAAAATCCTGACACACACCCCCATTAAAAATAGTACATTTTACAGTGTCCCCATATAGTCATACTTTTAATCGGCAAAATAATGCAATCTCATATATATTCTATCCTACTGAATTTAAAATACTGAATACAACCAACTAAATATACTTACTTCTAAGACTCACTACCAGTAGTTTCACTTAAACTTTGCCTCAGAGGCTCTTCCCACCCCATTTCCCATTATGGCACATAGAGAAAAAGGCCTCTTTATCACTGTCCAATGGAGTAATAACCAATGCCTCCCTTAACTGCCTCAAAGACTGTCACTTTATAGAAAATTTAAGACCATCCTAATCCAATCTTCCCAAACTCCTAGCCAGGACAGAGACTTCCAGGAGCTCCACCTGTCCTACGTTATCTGGCTGCCAACTCCTGCTCAGAAACAGAGCCTGCCACACCCTGCCACTGCAGGCCGCACCCACAACTCCCAACTGCCAACTTGAAGCCTGAACTACCCTTTCCCTGACCAGAGTTCAGGAGGGAGGAAGAGCTACACGTCTCTGCACATGATTCCAGTCATTTGAAAGCACAACTGACCCTGGAGCTGGCCAGGATCCTGGGAGATCTTTGGAAGGATTTTTGCCTGGGTATAGGGTTGACTTAAAGAGGTGCCCAGAAGACCAAGTGAGGCAGTTCATGCCCGTAATCCCAACAGTTTACAAGCCTGAGGCAGAGGATGGTGAGCTCAGACAACATGGTGAGACCAGGCTTTAAAAAAAAAATACAATACCAGGCGCAGTGCCTCACGCCTGTAATCCCAGCATTTTGGGAGACCGAGAGACGAATCACAAGGTCAGGAGATTGAGACCATCCTGGCTAACATGGTGAAACCCAGTCTCTACTAAAAATACAAAAAAGTTAGCTGGTCATGGTAGTGGGCACCTGTAGTCCCAGCTACTCAGGAGGCTGAGGCAGGAGAATGGCATGAACCCGGGAGGTGGAGCTTGCAGTGAGCTGAGATCGTGCCACCGCACTCCAGCCTGGGCAACTGAGCGAGACTCCATCTCAAAAAAAAAAAGAAAAGAAAATATGAGCCAGGCATGGTGGTGCATGCCTGTGGTGCCAGCTACTTGAGAGACTGAGATGGGAAGATCCCTTGCGCCCAGGTCAAGGTTGCAGTGAGCCATGATAGTGTTACCACACCCCAGCCTGAACAAAGCCAGACCCTGTCTCAAAGCAAAAAAAAAACAAAACTCAAAGCAGCAAAACGGATGGAAGTGGACAAAGATTTGGTTGTAGAAGGAGGTAAAAAGGCTCTGGAGCAAGAAAAACTTCACCACAGAGGAAAATCAGTGAGTTGCAGAAGTTCTAGGATCTTCTGAGACCTTAACTGCAGGCTTCATACACCCTGGACTCAAAAATCTAGAACACTCTCACCTCTAGCTTTAAATGACAAACTAAAGAGGCTACTCAACCTGCTCTATTCAGAGGCCACCTTCTCCTGCCTCCCTCACATCCTGTGTTTGTTTACTGGCAGTCCTCCCAGCCCGGGAAGTCTTTGAAGGATCAGAACACTGCCCCAACCAGGGCAGCATACACTTCAGAGAAATAGTTAGGTCTAACCAACCTGGAGAGCTCCTGCACCATGGCCCAACCCCTAACCCCCACCCCTCTAAGGGCCAGCTCTCCAGCAGCACAGGATGCCAAGCAGAGTTGGGGACACCTTACCTTGCTTCCACTGATAGTATGGAACTTTTTCTCCAGAACCTTCTTCACAGGTTCTTCTTCTTTAAAGGTGATAAACACAAAACCTCGTCTTTTGTTCAACTTTGGATCCATTGGAAGTTCAATGGCCTCAATCTGCAAAAAGCATAGGCAAACTCAGGCTCAATACCTCTCTACCCCAGAGCGTATAGGGGACTCACAGGAGAAAAGACCCCACTGAAGGCAGAGAGTGAAAAATAAGCCCTGCCTGGGAGGGTCTACTCAGCCAAGGATACCAAGGACCAGAAAGAAGGCAGCCTTAGGGCAGCTGATGGGCTACTCCCAGGGCCACACTCACCTCCCCAAACTCGCCAAAGTACTCCCTGATCTTTTCCTCAGTGGCTTCAGGATTCAGACCCCCAACGAAGATTTTCTTCACCGGGTCCTTCTTCATAGCCATGGCCTTTTTAGGGTCAATGACACGGCCATCCAGCCTGTGCTCCTTCTGGTCTAGGACCTGTTCCAACAGAAAGGGGTCAGGCTGACTCAGCAGCATGAGCCAGACAAGGCCCTTCTCTCTAAGCCATGAAGACACCAGCACAGATACAAAAATGTGTTTCACCCCCTCCAAATTCTACCCCAGCTTAACTTCCCAACCCAATTTTCTTCAAACCTCAAGTACAGCTGGTTTACCTCGACACCTAGAAAGCAGTCCTCACCCTCAAGCCTTTGATCATGCTCTTTCTGCCCAAGCAGTCCCAGCGTGAGGCCCATCTCCAGAAGCAAAGCAGCAGGGACTCAGCACAGGCTGAAGATGGGCTGCAGGGGATGAAATCCTCGCTCCACTCCCTACTAGCTGTGACCTCTTCTACTTAAATGTGTGAGCCTCAGGGTTTTGGTTTTTGTCCTGTAAAATGGGGCTAACAGCCTATCACAGCAATCTTGGACTTTCTTGTAATCCTCCCAGATGTTTAGCACAGTGCCCAGAATAGGCACATAAAAGGTAATGAATGTCTAACTATAATCTTCCCGAACCACTCCAGCACATACTCTCATTCCCAGCTTAATTTGTATTTTCATCCCCTCAAAAACCGGAACATAACCTCTGGCTTTGCCCAAAGCACTCAACCACATGCAGAACACACAAACTAGTCATGCTGTAAGAAAGGTGTCCTCTTAGAATTCAAATCGTTTCCACTGAGACTGCTGAAATCCAGCACCCAGCTTACCTTCTCCACACTGGCTGCATCTTTGAACAGGATAAACCCAAACCCTCTTGACCGTCCAGTGTTGGGATCCATTTTTATTGTACAGTCAACGACCTCTCCAAATTTAGTAAAATAGTCTTTTAAATCTTTTTTGCTAGTATCCCAGCTCAGGCCACCAACGAACATTTTTCTGAAATGGTAGGGTGAGACACATGGCAACAAGTCTTATAAGCAAGCTGTGATTTTGGAAAGGACTGGCCCTGGCAAAGCTCTCACAAAGTCTACAGCTGCCCTTAGAGTCTGCAAGGTGCACCTTAGAAGGATGTTAAATCTCCACTACCCTCCAAATTCAATTCAACCAGGACCCTAACGAAGCTTAACAAGGCTCTGCAGCCCCAGGCTGTGAGAAGCAAAGAAAGGACCACCTCACCAGGGACATGGGCCCTAACTACTCACAACTGGAAATTCATTTGTTATCTACAACCATGTATCAAAGGGCCAGCGTCTTCGCCACCTCCTGAGAACTCTTTTCAAGGAACTCGATGCTTCCGGGGGCCAAGCCCGCCCAGGGTTCAGACCGTGACTCCGCCCCCGGGAAAGGCGGAGGAGGGAGGCCTGGGCCCCGGCTCGCGCCAACTCCGCCCACGCAGCCCCGGCGCGGCCCGAGACGCCGCCGGGCCCCGGGTCCGAGCGCTTTCCCTCTTCCGGGCCATCCGCCCGCCCCTGCGCCGGCTCCGGCCCCGGCAGCGCACAAACGGCCCCGGGGCGGCGCCAAAGTTGACCCAACAAACTCCTGCAAACTCCAGCGCGAGTGGCAGCGCCAGGCCCGCTCGCGAACGCAGCGGCGACAGTCCGCGGGCCGCACCGGCCCCGACCCGGGCCAGGCCGCCGCCCCTCCCCCCGCCGCGTGGCGCCAACAAAAGGCGGCCCCGGAACAAAGGCGGCGCCCCCGTCCGCCCGCGCCCGCACCTACCCCGCGTCCTCCTCGTTCTTGCTGGCGTTGATCTGATCGCCCTCGGCGCCGTTCTGATTCCCGCTCGGGGGCGCCGCGGTCGCGCCTCCAGTCCCCGCCGTGGCGCCCGTGCCAGCCCCGGCCGGGGACTCGCCTTCAGGGGCGGCCTCATGTCCGTTCTCGGTGGCGCCCGTCGTCTCCATGGGCTGCTCCTCGCCCGCTTCCGACATGCTAGGCCGAGGCGCGGCGGCTCCTGCAACCAGCGGCGATAGCGCGTCAGGCCGGCGCGGCTCCCGCCAGAGCTCCCGCCCGCCGGCCGCCGCTCACCTCGCCGCCGATGACGCCGCGGGGCCCGCTCGTCCCCACCAGCCGGGGAAGGCGCCGCGGGCTCGGCCGCACTCAAGCTCGCGCTGCTGAGGCCTCGCCCCAGTCAGCCCACGGAGCTGCTCCAACTGTGTCTCCTCCTCCTTGGCCGCCGCCGCCGCACGGGAACCCACCGACACAACCAAGCTCCCTCCCGCGCAGTGCCGCCGCCTGACAATGCCGACTCGTGGCGCCCTTTATAATGCCGGAGCCGGGCCCCACTTCGCAACAAACTGGACGCTCATTGGCTGCTCAAGTCCGTCACTCAACCTAGCGTCAACGTCCCATTGGCCGCGGCGGCGCGCGCGCTCTAGACCCGGGCGGGCTTTGTCCTCATTTTAGAACCCGCGCGACTACGGCCCGTACGGAGGGCTCCGGCAGCCGGGCCGGACGGCGCCGGGTCCAGGGCGGCGAGCAGCCACAGCACAGCGGTGGGAGGGCCTAACCGGACTGTAAGCTCGTCGAGGCCCTAGTCCCTTGCTCTCGAGCACTCCATCCCAGCATTGGCAGCCTCCGCCTCGCCATGTCCCAAAAGAGGAAACTAGGCTGGAGAAAGTTTCGCAGTCCAAGGACGCATGGCTGGAAGTGGCAGAACCCGGGCTTCCGAGGTTGGGAGAGTGGGGGTCCTCCAAAGCCCTCAGCACAGGTCGGAGGGAGGGGGCTGACCCCGCCATCCCCCTGGACCTTGGTGCCCTCCAAGCCCCGCGCTCGCGACCTG
Organism: Theropithecus gelada; assembly: GCF_003255815.1. Classification (NCBI taxonomy): domain Eukaryota; kingdom Metazoa; phylum Chordata; class Mammalia; order Primates; family Cercopithecidae; genus Theropithecus; species Theropithecus gelada. The sequence continues at coordinate 174,301,383 of NC_037673.1, read as the reverse complement.
TCCGTCGCCTCCCCCCCGAGATGCCCTGCAGGGACTATGAGACCTTGCTGTTTCCCGATCCTCGGTCCCCTGGCACCACCTTAACGATTGACATCGCATTTGTACTTTTGTTTACTTATATTTTTTCCTTTAAATCGTTTGTCTTTTTCTTCCTTTCTTTTTTTTTCTTTTTTTTTTGTTTTTAGATGGAGTCTTGCTCTTGTCGCCCAGGCTGGAGGCAATCTCGGCTCACTGCAACCTCCTCCCGCCCCGGGTTCAAGCGATTCTGTCGCCTCAGCGTCCCTGAGTAGCTGGGATTACAGGCGCCCGCCACCACCTCCGGCTAATTTTTGGTTTTTTTTGTTTTTTTTTTTTTTGAGACAGAGTCTCGCTCTGTCGCCCAGGCTGGAGTGCAGTGGCTGGATCTCAGCTCACTGCAAGCTCCGCCTCCCGGGTTCACGCCATTCTCCTGCCTCAGCCTCCCAAGTAGCTGGGACTACAGGCGCCCGCCACCTCGCCCGGCTAATTTTTTGTATTTTTTTAGTAGAGACGGGGTTTCACCGTGTTAGCCGGATGGTCTCGATCTCCTGACCTCGTGATCCGCCCGTCTCGGCCTCCCAAAGTGCTGGGATTACAGGCTTGAGTCACCGCGCCCGGCTAATTTTTGTATTTTAGTAGAGACAGGGATTCGCCATGTTGCCCAGGATGATCTTGAACTCCTAACCTCAGGTGATCCACCCGCCTCGGCCTCCCAAAGTGCTGGGATTACACGCAGCCAGCGCGCCCGGCCTATGTTTCGTCTTCGTTTGAGACAGGGGTCTTGCCCTGTCGCCTAGGCTGGTCGCAAATGCTGAACTCAAGAGATCTGCCCGCCACGGCCTCCCACAGTGCTGGCCACCTCGCTCACAGGCTAAGCCACCTCGCTCGGCGCCATTTATTTTTGTTGAAACTTTTTTTTTTTTTTTCACTCTGTCGCCCAGGCTGGAGTGCAATGGCGCGATCTCGGCTCACCGCAACCTCTGCCTCCCGGGTTCAAGCGATTCTCCTGTCTCAGCCTTCCGAGTAGCTGGGATTACAGGCGCCCACTACCACCCCCGGCTAATTTTTTGTATTTTTTTAGTAGAGATGGGGTTTCACCATGTTGGCCATGCCCATCTTGAAATCCTGACCTCAGGTGATCCACCCGCCTTGGCCTCCCAAAGTGCTGGGATTACAGGCGAGAGCCACTGCATCCGGCCTTTTTTTTTTTTTTTTTTTTTTTTTAAACAAATACAACACTCGTGAACTCACGAGGTAAAGGACAGGGCGGGGGCATTGTTCTCTTCCTAATACACAAAACTCCTTTATATTATCTCCTTGACCACAAAACTCCATCATATGGGTGGCAGGCCCCAAGGCAAGCAGGATTACAACCTCCAAGCCTGCAGGTTACCAAATTGCAACCCAGAACTCAAGCAGCTAGCGTTTCCAGTGGATTCCTGCAGCCAGGACCAGTGTGGTGGACTGGGCATTCCATTTTCTTTACTGTGTCTTAACAACCCAAGTAAGGTGGTACCATCCCCAATTTTATTTTTAGTAGTTTATTTTTTGACACAAGGTTTTGCTCTGTAACCCAGGCTGGAGTCCAGTGGCACCAACACGGCTCACTGCAGCTTCAACCTCCCAGGCTCAATTGAGCCTCCTGCCTCAGCCTCCCAAGTAGCTGGAACCACAAGTGTGGCCCCCGTGCCAAGTGAATTTTTTGTAAACACAGGGTCTCCCTATGTTGCCCAGCTGGATCACCAATTTTTTTTTTTTTTTTTTTTTTTTTTGAGACGGGGTCTCGCTCTGTCACCCAGGCTGGAGTACAGTGGCGCAATCTCAGCTCACTGCAATCTCCGTCTCCTGGGTTCCAGTGATTCTCCTGCCTCAGCCTCCTGAGTAGCTGGGACTACAGATGCACTCCACCACGCCCAACTAATTTTTGTATTTTTAGTAGAGACAGGGTTTCACCATGTTGACCAGGCTGGTCTCAAACTCCTGACCTCAGGTGGATCACCAATTTTAAATGAGAAAACTGAAGTCAAGAGCAGCGGCCCAAAGCTCTACAACCAACTCAGGCACTAACTCCACCCGGGCAGTGGAGTTGCCCTGAGGAGGAAAGATGAAAATACATGGACTTCAGACTTCTCTAGGAAAGTCTGAAGATTTAGCTCACACTGCACGGCATTCCCCTAAGGTAACCATCAGGTGGAGCTGGGATACCCGTACCCAGGCAAGCAAGTGCCCTCTGGTTCACCCCAAGGCCACTCTTCACTCTCCCAGGCTAGATTCCATAACAGGAAGTCACGTATTTCCACACAACCTTACTCATGTCACTGAGATCTGGCAGCAAGGCTTTCAGGGAGGTCTCTAACAAACTGCTCACCCCACCTCCACCCCAGCCCTTGCCAACCCACAGAAATGAGGGCCAGGGCTGTGGCTTGCAGGAGGTGATGGGCACAGCTCCCCAAGCAGTGAAGGTGATTCAGGAAATTAAGTTCAAAGTCAAATAGTGTAGGTGCAGCCCAAGCACATCACTGCAGATTCCCTTAATCTTCCACCTGGATTCCTTTAGCACGACTCAGACACTCTCAGTGATGTGTAAAGTCTGAGGACACAACATCTGGACAGCGCTTAGCAGTTTACAAAATGCTTTCACCAACCTTGCTTTATTGCAGCTTCAAAATAGCTTTGTGCAGTTACCCGTATTTTATACACAAGAACACTGAAACCACAGCTAAAACTGTGGCCACAAAACCAACATGTCCAACTCCACATTGGGGATTGTTTCCAGGTCTCCTGGCTACTGTGGGACAAGGTATGTCTGAGCTGCTGAGTTCCTTGATCTAAATTAGATCCAAAAGGAGATCTAATTTATTCTGAGGCTCAGCTGGGCGTGGTGGCTCACGCCTGTAATCCCACCACTTTGGGAAGCCAAGGCAGGAGAATCCCATGAGGCCAGGAGTTTGAGACCAGCCTGGGCAACACAGTGAAACCTCATCTCTACTAAAAATACAAAAAAATGTCTGGGCATGGTGGCCCAGGCCTGTAGTCCCAGCTACTCGGGAGGCTGAGGCACAACCTCCCACCTGGGTGACACAGCAAGACTCTGTCTCTAAATAAATAAATAAATAAATAATCCTGAAGCTCAAATAATGTAATGGCTTAAAAAATACTTCATAAACTAGAAAGAACTACAGGCAGGTAGGGGTCAGACTCAGCAAAAAATAAAAAATGCCGGACTGAGCACAGTGGCTCATGGCTGTAATCCCAGCACTTTGGGAAGCCGAGGTGGGTGCATCACGAGGTCAGGAGATCGAGACCATCCTGGCTAACACAGTAAAACCCCGTCTCTACTAAAAAATACCAAAAATTAGCTGGGCGTTGGAGGGGGGCACCTGTAGTCCCAGCTACTCAGAAGTCTGAGGCAGGAGAATGGTGTGAACTCGGGAGGTGGAGCTTACAGTGAGGCAGAGCTTGCAGTGAGCCGAGATTGGGCCCCTGCACTTCAGCCTGGGTGACACAGCGAGACTGTCTCAAAAAAATAAAATAAAATAAAATAAATAAAGCCTTCATATTGTATCCAAGGGTGTTTCTGCCAGGAGCAAGACACCACACTGTTTGGGAAACAGTAGGAAGTCCTTTTGACACAGGCCTCCCTACTCTTGTTATTAGGTCCAGTTACAGACCCTGAGTAGAGAGCACTTCCATGACAGCGAGGTTCTCAAGTCAACCAGGAGCTCAGTTACCCCTGAAAATGTCTTAAAAGGCCCATAGAGTACACACTCCCCGGGTTTGGGCTATTCAGAATATAGGCATAAAATGTGGACAATCTGCAATGTGGGAAAGGACATACACAAAATACTTTTGGATCGTTTTTTAATTACATGAATTAATTTTTCTCACATTCTTTTTTTCCGTTTGTTTTTTGGCTGAGCCTGCAAGGTGGAAGTTGCATGAGTTAACTACAAATATATTGTGCCTCTGCTGTGGCCAACTCCCGCCGCAGCCACTTCCCACACTCCAGCAGACAAAGTCCAGCTCCCCTGCTTCAGGACAGTCCTCTCGCCAGAGGAATCTTTCTAAAACACAAGTCATACGATCTGAGAGCTACAGTGAAAAAAGAAAAAATTTAAAATGCAAGTCCCATCTCGTCACTACCTCTGTGTGAAAACCCTGGCTGACTTCCCAGTGCTGTGAGGATGAAGTCTTAGCCTTGACTTCGGGTGAATATGAGTGGGAGAGACAGTTGGGGCTCCCAGAAATCTGTGTCCCCGCCTTGCCGCCTCCTTTGCTGTGTGGTCTGTGAGTGGAGGAGTCCCTTTCAGGCTGGGGCAATGGAGACTGGGGGCCTTCTCCAGACTTCCCTTCCCCCCGCGACCATGTGTTCTATATGGCTGAGCTACCTTATGGAGAAGAGCTGTTCAACCCACATCAGATTTGACACAAGCTGAAAATGAACCTGTACTGGGCCTGGCACTGAGATTTGGGATTTTTTTTTTTTTTCCTCCAAACTGTGGCCTGGCCTATCCTGACCCTCCCAACTGGCCTGTAAGGTCCAGCATGAGCCGCCTCAGCTGCACCTCCTTGCCACTCTCCACTCCAGCTGTGCTGAATTTCTTTGACTTCCTGGAACACACCAGTGCCCTCCTGCCTTTGGGCCTTCGCACCTGCTGTTCCCTCTACCTGGAACAGTCACCTACCTACTGTACACATTGTGGTTGAATTGTGTGCCCCCACAAAAGACATGTTCACGGCCGGGCGCGGTAGCTCACGCCTGTAATCCCAGCATTTTGGGAGGCCGAGGCAGGCAGATCATGAGGTCAGGAGATCGAGACCATCCTGGCGAACACGGTGAAACGCTGTCTCTACTAAAAACACAAAAAATTAGCCGGGTGCGGTGGCGGGCGCCTGTAGTCCCAGCTGCTCGGGAGGCTGAGGCAGGAGAATGGCGTGAACCCGGGAGGCAGAGCTTGCAGTGAGCCGAGATCGCGCCACTGCACTCCAGCCTGGGCGACAGAGCGAGACTCCGTCTCAAAAAAAAAAAAAAAAAAAGATATGTTCAAATCCTGACTCCTGGTGCCTCTGAATGTAACCTTACTTGGAAATAGTCTTTTCAGGTGGAATCAAGTTAAGATGAGGTCAAACTGGAGTATGAGGATTAAAGGCCCACCCTACTCCCATATGACTGGTGGACTTAAGAGGGGGAAAGACAGACAGCCACGCAGGAAAAATGCCACATGGCAACGGAGGCAGAGATTGCAGTGATGCATTTACAAGCCAAGAAACACTAAGGATTGCCGGCAACACCAGAAGCTAGGAGAGGGGCAAAGACACTCCCCCTGAAGCTTTCAGAAGGAGCACGGGCCCGGCTGGCAGCTTAATTTTAGACTTCCAGCCTCAAGAACCGAGAGAGAATACAGCTGGGTTGCTGTAAGCCACTCGGTTTGCAGCACTTAATCACAGCAGCCCCAGAAACTGAACACAACGCCCAGCAGACTTCCTCCTCCTCCTATGGGAAGTGTTCGGTCATGCCCCAAGGAAGGGTGCCCCTCAGAACATGGGCCACACTATTGACATTGACTGTGAGTGCCCTGAGACCCTGCATCGGGTCTGTCTCCTCCACCCTGACTCCTACGGTTTCCACCCCAGTGCCTGCAGAATGAATACAAGATCTTTTTTTTTCCTTTTTCTTTTTCTTTTTTTTTTTGAGACAGAGTCTTGCTCTGTTGCCCAGGCTAGAGTGCAGTGGCATGATCTCAGCTCACTGCAACCTCTGCCTCCTGGGTTCAAGCGATTCTCAGACCTCAGCCTCCCGAGTAGCTGGGATTGCAGGCATGCGCCACCACACCTGGCTAATTTTGTACTTTTAGTAGAGATGGGGTTTCACTGTGTTGGCCAGGCTGATCTCAAACTCCTGACCTCAGGAGTTCGGCCTCCCAAAGTGCTGGGATTACAGGCGTGAACCACTGTGTCCAGCCCCAAATCTCATCTTGAATTGCAATCCCCATAATCTCCTTTTGTCATAGGAGGGATCTGGTGGGAGGTCATTGAATCGTGGGGGCGGTTCCCCCATGCTGTTCTCGTGATAGAGAGTGAGTTCTCACAAGATCTGATGGTTTTATAAACATCTGGCGTTTCCCCTGCTGGCACTCATTCTCTCTCTCCTGCTGCCGTGTGAAAAGGTGCCTTCCGCCATGATTGTAAGTTTCCTGAGGCCTCCCCGCACGCAGAATTGAGTCAGTTACACCTCTTTCCTTTATAAATTACTGAGCCTCAGGTATTTCCTTATAGCAATGTGAAAACAAACTAATACTGTTTCAAGCCAGCACCTTGTGGACTACAGTTGCCTCTTGGACCCACTTGCTTGCTCTATACAGTGTTTTGTTCTGTTTTTGTTTTTGAGAGAGGTTGCCCAGGCTGTAGTGCAGTAGCTGTTCACAGGCGTGATTGCAGCTCAGTGTAGCCTTAAACTACTGGCCTCAAGTGATCCTCCCGCTTCAACCTTCCTAGCAGCTGAGACGCACACCACTTCACCCAGTCCTACGCAGTGTTTGGCTCATTTGAAAAAATTGTTTGCCAACATTTACGGATTGTGACATTTCTTTCATATATATATGTGTGTGTGTGTGTGTGTGTGTGTGTGTGTGTATTAGATGGAGTCTCACTGTGTTGCCCAGGCTGGAGTGCAGTGGTATGATCTTGGCTCACTACTAAAACCTTCACCTCCTGGGTTCAAGCGATTCTTGTGCCTTAGCCTCCCAAGTAGCTGGGATTACAAGCATGCACCACGACGCTAATTTTTGTATTTCTAGTAGAGAAAGGGTTTCATCATATTGGCCATGCAGGTTTCGAACTCCTGACCTCATAATCCGCCCGCCTCAGCCTCCCAAAGTGCTGGGATTACAGGTGTGAGCCACCACGCCCTGCCAGATTATTTCTACACAAGGTTGTATGTCCAGTTACTTTTGAAAAATTGTTAGCTAAGGTGCCATTGGGCCACAGTCTCTTATGTCCAGAATCAGCAGGAGCTGAGTCACAGTGACCCCCAGTGGATGAGGCAGGCACTGTCCAGCTAAACCCAGCCCCCACCATGTTCTAATGTCTTCCTCCAGGGCCCCACTAAACCTATTCCCATTGACCAAAAGCATCTGAGATGTGGATCCCTAAGCAGACCTCCATGAAGTTCAGCTTCTTCATCTTTTTTTACATTTTTTCTGAGACAGGGTCTTGCTCTGAGTGCAGTGATGTGATCACGGCTCACCGAAGCCTTGACCTCCTGGGCTCACGTGATCCTCCCGCCTCAGCCTCCCATTTAGCTGGGACTACAAGCGTGCACCGTCACACTCAGCTTGTTTATTTATTTAGCTAGAGACAGGGTCTTCCTGTGTTGCCCAGGCTAGTCTCGAACTCCTGGGCTCAAGCCATCTGCCTGCCTTAACTTCCCAAAGGGCTGGGATTACAGGCATGAGCCACCACTTCCAACCTACTTCATCTTAAAAAAAAAAAAAGGATGGCACCTGTCTCTCCAGAGTCCTGCAGCGCTATGGGAGGACGGCTGCTAAGGGTTTAGAACAGCGCCCGCTGTGAGAGCTGCTGTGACTGCTAACAGCAGCAACAGTGGAAGCATCCAAGGTAACATTCCTTTGCCTGCTGACACCCCCTCCCCCGCCACCGGCCCCCAGCCACCCCACAACAACATATCTCAAAATATATCTCAAGTCAAATCCTTGAAACAGGCGAGTAAGAGATCTGGAGAGACAACCTGGGGCAGCCTCCCTAAAATCACACTTTCTTGCAACAGCTACCCCACGCCCTGCTGAGTCTCAGAGGCAGCCTCCGTCCTTCAGAAACCAATCAGAAATGGCTAGAGCCCTGTTCTGTGGTTCCCATACAAACCCTCATCCTCCCAGTTTCCTCGAGAGCTCACAAAGCTGCATACAGTGGGCACAGCTCACACAGGGGCCCAGCCTCGTCTGCAACACGATCTCCTGTGTAGTTTTTGAAACTTCAGACTCCCTGACCCCTGGGGCTGGACTCTCAGTTTTATAAAGCATTCTAGGCACCGGTCATTGCGACAGGGACAGATTTTAGGACTCACTACTGCAGATTAGGTGGGGAAAAAGCCTATTAAACTGGGAAATGCCTGTCGCCCTCTGAGAGGCAGCAGTGGCTCCTAAAAGAGGCTCTTTATGTTTATGTCTTCGCATTGCAACTAGGTCAGTGTGGACCTGCGGGCTCTTTCTTTGAGCCTTAGTTTCTTTTTTTCTTTCTTTCTGTCTATTTTTTTTTTTCAGACTGGGTCTTACTCTGTGACCCAGGCTGGAGTGCAGTGGCACCATCTCGGCTCACTGCAACTGCCATCTCCCAAGATCAAGCGATTCTCCTGCCTCAGCCTCCCAAGTAGCTGGGATTACAGGTGCCCACCACCATCTCTGACTAATTTTTGTATTTTTAGTAGAGACGGGGTTTCACCATATTAGCAGGCTGGTCTCAAACTCCTGACCTCAGGTGATCCGCCCACCCCAGCCTCCCAAAGTGCTGGAATTATAGGCGTGAGTCACCGTGCCCAGCTTGAGCCTCAGTTTCTGATTCCGCAACAGTTCATCTATTCACTCATGTATTCACTCGATTGAATTGTTGAGGCTTCAATTGCCAACAACATGCCCTTGACCTCCAGGACAGACTGGGTCTCTGAACTCTAAACCCTCATGCATAACTGTCCCTTAAACATCTTTACTGAGGCTGAGCAGGGGTTCTCCAGCAGAGACAGAAAAGAAGGGGTGCAGGCAGAGGAGATGACACAGCTCAGCTTCTAAGCTTGAGAAAGCAGAGGCTGCTTGGAGAACAAGTTGCCGCACACGATGAAGAGGAGCTGGGACTGCGCGGCTGGGCAAGGACTTTGGGTGCCACGACAAAGGGTTCAGATTTATCCCGCAGGAAACTGGAAGTCAGTGAATACTGCTGTGGCCGTGCTCCAGTGGAGGAGATGGGAAGGAGGGATGATGAGAGACCTTGAGGAGGGTGCATTGGCAGAACGCTGTGTTTGTGTGTGGTTACAACCCCAACTCCATGCATGGCGCAGGACGGGTGGTGAGGCTGGAGCACCGGACCAGAACCGTTGGTGGAGGGCCTTGGACTCAGAGGCTTGCTTCTCTCAAGGAGAAACCATTCCAACCCTTGCTTCCTGGCTATCCCTCCTGCTGGTGGCACCAATTGTCATGACCATTTCTTCTAGTATATTTGTCCCTAGAGGCTAGAGAAGGATCAAGAGATGATCCATTTGCAAGATCAAGTCCAAACCCCTTGGTAACAAAGGCTGGCAGAGGGAAAAGTGAGCCGAGCAGCGCCGGGCTGCCAGCCTCCCCGTGCCACATCCTTTCAGCTCCTCCACCACACAAGGCTTTGGTCTGATCAGACCCGAGGGAAAGAGACAAGGGCACTCCGAGGTTTTCATCTTCCTACCCAAGTGCTGAGCCTGAAAGACCACAGAGACACAGACACAGAAAACCTGCCTTCCTCCTGCCAGCCGAGAAGCAGGAAGCCACAGACAGGACCATCCCCGCCGCACCTCCCACCTCCCTTCTCCCTGCACAGCAGAGGGGAAGGCAAAGCTGGTTCCGTGGGTGTGAACAGGAAGCGCAAGAAGCCCCAGCTCTGGCTGTTCCCAGCACAGGGCCAGACCGGGCAGGGCTCCCCAGGCAGGGCAGAGGAGGCAGCAGCGGGTGGGGTGTCGAGGACAGAGACTCAGCCTCCAGTCAACACAGGGAAAGAGCCAGAGGCCTTCTGCTGTGAAAAGAAAGGATTCTTGGCTTGTTAGGGCTTCATGTCATGGATGTCTTAACATACAGTTTCACATTCTGCCAGTGAACTGGTCAGAACCCTTCTCCAGTAGGGGCCAGGATGTAGGCTTGGAGTGGAAGACAAGGACATGCTGTGTGCTGATCCAGGTGGGTGAAAGATGGAAAGCCCTCAGGGCAGGGGCTCTCTCATACTCACCACCTGGTCAATTGCTTGGCAACATCTTGCTTTTAAAATTTTATTTATTTATTTATTTATTTATATAGAAACATGGTCTCACTATGTTGATTAGGCTGGTCTCAAACTCCCGGCCTCAAGCAATCCTCCTGCCTTGGCCTCCCAAAGTGCTGGGATTACAGGCATGCGCCACCATGCCCAGCCAACATCTTGCTTCTTGCCACCTGGCTTGCTGCACAGCCTCTTACAGATACCCCACAAACAGCTCAGTCCCTACCCGCAAAGCCCACACCACTCCCTCAACTCACTGCTGCAGAAGCCCCCTCAGTGTGTGCCTCCCGGAGCCCTGCCCCTCCACTTTACCTTAGTGAAATCCGGCTGTCCCTCTGTGACCCCACACCCCACTGCTGAACACCAGGCCACACCCTTCCACTTCCCCCAAGGCAAATTGGGGTCATCTCACTCTGGGCGCTCCAGCTTCACTAGTAGAGCAGCACTGTATACCAGATACAGATGCAAGCCACAAGTGCAAACACATGTATCATTTAAATTGTTCTAATAGCCACATTAAAAAGTGACTCAACAGTGAGAAGATGCTATGGTTTGGATGTGGTTTGTTCCTACCAAAACTCATGTTGAAATGTAATTGCCAATATAATGGCATTGACAGGTGGGGGACCTTTCAGGGATGTTTGGATCATGAGGGATCTGCCTTCATGACAAGATATTCATGCAGAGTCCCACAGAAGCGAGTTCTCACTCTCTTGGGTCTGGATCAGTTACCTTTAGAGTTGGGTTGTCATCAAGCAAGGTCGCGCCTCATGTTTTCCTCCTTTCCCCCATGCACCTGGTCCGCCTTCCATTTCTCTGCCATGTTTTGATGCAGCACAGAGCCCTCACCAGAAGCTGCCAGATGCAGCTGTCCAATCTTGAACTTCCCAGCCTGCAGAACCATAAGCTAAATAAACCTCTTTTCTTTCAAAATTATCGAGTCTCAGATATTCAAACAACAGAAAGCGGACTAAGACAAAGTAAAAAAAAGTAAAATAGAAAATAAAAATAAAAAACTGGGGGGTGAAGTTAATTTTAGTAATATATTTTACTTATTCTGAGATATCCAAAATATAATAAAAAGTTATTGGGATATTTTGTTTTTTATACTGTCTTCAAAATCTAGTGTGTATTTTACACCTAAGCTTTTTTTTTTTTTTTTTTTTTTGAGACAGAGTCTCGCTCTGCCGCCCAAGCTGGAGGTGCAGGGGCACTATCTTGGCTCACTGCAAGCTCCACCTCCCAGGTTCACACCATTCTCCTGCCTCAGCCTCCCCAGTGGCTGGGACTACAGGCACCCACCACCACGCCCGGCTAATTTTTTGTATTATTTTTAGTAGAGACGGGGTTTCACCTTGTTAGCCAGGATGGTCTCCATCTCCTGTCCTCGTGATCCACCCACCTTGGCCTCCCAAAGTGCTGGGATTACAAGAGTGAGCCACTGTGCCCGGCCACACCTAAGCATATTTTAATCCAGTACAGCCACATTCCTTTCTCTCTTCCTCCCTCCCTTCCCTCCTTCCTCCCTTCCCTTCCTTCCTCCCTTTCTCCCTCCCTCCCTCTCTTTTTCTTCCTTTCTTTCTTTTGTTTCTTTTTCTCTCTTTCTTTTTCCTTCCTTTCTTCTTTCTTATGTTCTTTCCTTCTTTCTTTCTCTTCTTTCTTTCTCTTTTTCTTTTCTCTGTTTCTCCTTCTCCTCCTCCTCCTCCTTCTCTCTCTCTCTCTCTCTCTCTCTCTTTTTCTTTCTTTCCCTGTCACCCAGGTTTGGGATGCAGTGTTGAAATCATAGTTCACTGTAACTTGAAACTCCTGGGTTCAAGCAGTCCTCCCACGTTAACCTCCAAAAGTGCTGAGATTACAGGTGTGAGCCATCGTGAGTGTCCCTGGCCACATTTCAAGTACTCAGTAGCTGCAGGTAGCCAGGGGCTACTATGATGAACAGGGCAGATCTAGACCAGAGGTTGGCAAACTATTGCCCATAGCCCAAATTTTGCTTACTGCTTGATTTTATATGATCCCTGAACAAATAATGATTTTTACATTTTTAAATCATTGAAAAAAAAATCAGGCTGAGTGCAGTGGCTCATGCCTGTAATCCCAGCACTTTGGGAGGCCGAGGCAGGCAGATCACTTGAGATCAGGAGTTCAAGACTAGCCTGGCCAACATAGTGAAACCCCATCTCTACTAAAAATACAAAAAAATTAGCCGAGTGTCGTGGCACATGCCTGTAATTCCAGCTACTTGTGAGGCTGGGGCAGGAGAATCACTTGAACCTGGGAGGCAGAGGTTGCAGTGAGCTGAGATCACAGCCTGGGCAACAGAGCAAGACTCTATCTCAAAAGTAAATAAATAATCAAAATAATCATATTTCATAACACATAAAAATTGTATGAAACTCCACTTTCAGCATCCATAAATTAACTGTTACGTTCTGTCAATAACAATCCCCCGAAATTATGGAATTTTGTTTTATTTCTTGTTACGAACTTACCTACTTAATACCCTCGATTTTGCCTGTTGGCCCAAAGCATAAAATATTTATTCTATCCAGGCATGGTGGCTCATGCCTGTAATCCCAGCAGTTTGGGAGGCCAAGGCAGGTGGATCACTTGAGGTCAGGAGTTCGAGACCAACCTGGCCAACATGATGAAACCCCATCTCTACAAAAAATTCAAAAAATTACCTGGACATAGTGGCACATGCCTGTAATCTCAGCTACTTGGGAGGCTGAAGCACAGGAATTGCTTGAGCCTGGGATGTGGAGGTTACAGTGAGCCAAGATAGCGTCATTGCACTCCAGTCTGGGCAACAAGAGTGAAACTCTGTCTCAAAAATAAAATAAATTATTATTATTATTATTATTATTTTTTTTTTTTTTTTTTTTTGAGACGGAGTCTTGCTCTGCCGCCCAGGCTGGAGTGTAGTGGCCGGATCTCAGCTCACTACAAGCTCCGCCTCCCGGGTTCACGCCATTCTCCTGCCTCAGCCTCCCGAGTAGTTGGGACTACAGGCGCCCGCCACCGCGCCCGGCTAGTTTTTTTTGTATTTTTTAGTAGAGACGGGGTTTCACCGTGTTAGCCAGGATGGTCTCGATCTCCTGACCTCGTGATCCGCCCGTCTCGGCCTCCCAAAGTGCTGGGATTACAGGCTTGAGCCACCGCGCCCGGCCAAAATAAATTATTTTTAAAATAAATAAAATAGAGATCATAAGACACAAAACAGATTTTTTTTTTTTTTTAAGACAGAGTTTCACTCTTGTTGCCCAGGCTGGAGTGCAATGGCATGATCTCGGCTCATTGCAACCTCTGGCTCCCGGATTCAAGTGATTCTCCTGCCTCAGCCTCCTGCGTAGCTGGGACTACAGGCGCCCACTACCACATCTAGGTAATTTTTTGTATTTCTTTTCTTTTTTTTTTTTTTTTTGAGACGGAGTCTCGCTCTGCCGCCCAGGCTGGAGTGCAATGGCCGGATCTCAGCTCACTGCAAGCTCTGCCTCCCGGGTTCACGCCATTCTCCTGCCTCAGCCTCCCAAGTAGCTGGGACTACAGGCGCCCGCCACCACGCCCGGCTAGTTTTTTGTATTTTTTAGTAGAGACGGGGTTTCACCGTGTTAGCCAGGATGGTCTCGATCTCCTGACCTCGTGATCCGCCTGTCTCGGCTTCCCAAAGTGCTGGGATTACAGGCTTGAGCCACCGCGCCCGGCCAATTTTTTGTATTTCTAGTAGAGATGGGGTTTCACTATGTTGGCCAGGCTGGTCTCAAACTCTTGACCTCTTGACCTCAGGTGATCCACCCGCCTCAGCCTCCCAAAGTTCTGAGATTACAGGCGTGAGCCACCATGCCCGGCTCAAAACAGGCTTTTTATAGCAATAAGATGCCAAATCTCTACCTGACTCTGATACAACATCACATAACAGATAGCAGACCGTGAAGGAAATCAAAATACTTTACCCCAAAATATATTTATTTGACAATATTTTGAAATGGCCCTGCAAAGCTGTCTCCTGTGGGGGAAATTTGCATCTGTAGAGAATTTCCATTAATTCAGCCAGGACTTTCTCAGATTTAGGAGAGATTCAATGAGAGTCTGAAACCTTTGAAGGTCTGAAAAGAGACATTCACTATCTATTCTCAGGGTTGCTACCTGGAGGCCATCTACGTAACAAGAACCTCAGCTTCCACAACCCCCTTATCTTAAGCATTTCTTCCCACTGACTTCAACTCTGTTTTTTTTTTTTTGAGATGGAATCTTGCTCTGTTGCCCAGGCTGGAGTGCAGTGCACCCTCCACCTCCCCGGTTTCAAGCGATTCTCCTGCCTCAGCCTCCAGAGTAGCTGAGACTACAGATGCCTGCCACCACACCCAGTTAATTTTTGTAGTTTTAGTAGAGATGGGGTTTCACCATATTGGCCAGGCTGGTCTCAAACTCCTGACCTCGTGATCTGCCCTCCTCGGCCTCCCAAACTGCTGGGATTACAGGCGTGAGCCCCCATGCCTGGCTTGACTTCAACTCTTTATTTTATCTTATTATTATTATTTTTTTTTGGAGATGGAATTTCATTCTTGTCGCCCAGGCTGGAGTGCAATGGTGCGATCTTGGCTCATTGCAACCTCCGCCTCCCAGGTTCGGGCGATTATCCTGCCTCAGCCTCCAAAGTAGCTGGGACTACAGATGCCCGCCACCATGCCTGGCTAATTTTTGTATTTTTAGTAGAGATGGGGTTTCACCATATTGGCCAGTCTGGTCTCGAACTCCTGACATCAAGTGATCCATCCACCATGGCCTCCCAAAGTGCTGGGATTACAGGTGTGAGCTACTGCGCCCAGCCTATTTTATTTTATTTTATTTTTGAGACAGGGTCTCATTCTGTCTCGCCAGTTGGAATGCAGCGCTACAGTCATGGCTCACCATAGGCTTGACCTCCTAGGATGAAGTAACCCTCCCGCCTCAGCCTCCCAAGTAGCTGGGACTACGAGTACACATCACCATGCCCAAGTAATTTTAAAAATTTTTTTGTAGACACCGGGCACTGTGGTGCCCAGGCTTGTCTAAAACTCCTGGGATCAAGCCATCCTCCTCAGCCTCCCAAAGTGCTGGGATTCCAGACGTGAGTCATTGTACCCAGCCACTTCAACTCTTTAGACACAGCTTAACTTTTCCAACCAATTGCCAATCAGAAAACCTCTGAATCACCTATGACCTGTAAAGCCCCCGGAGTTGTCCTGCCCTTAGAGACCGAACCAATGTGCACCTTCTATGTATTGATTGATGTATTTGTTTGTAACCTCTGTCTCCCTAAAATGTATAAAGCCAAACTGTAACCCAACCATCCCAGGCACACTTTCTAAGGACCTCTTGAGACTGTACCCCAGGCCATGGTCACTCACATCAGCTGAGAATAAACTTCTTTAAATATTTTACAGAGTTTTGTTTGTTTGTTTGTTTTGTTAACACAGACCATTCACCTGGCCCCTTAACTCCAACAGAAACTCCAGATTTGCCTTTGGAATCAGGAGGCTGAACTTCCTGACTTCGCAGCTCTGGGATTTAGGACAAGTCACTTTTCCTATTGAAACCTCTACTTTCTTCATCTGGGAATGGGGCAGGCACTCACGCAGGTTTGAGGAAGCCACCAGGGCTGGTTGCTCTTCACTTGTGTCCAGCATCCTATCCACCTCCCTGGCATGGCACCACCTCCCCCTGCAGCACTGGTCCATCTAGGGTTCCTCACACCTACGTATCTGGCCCTGATGCCCCTGACCAATCTCTGCCCCCACTGCGACAAAGGTAGAGCCCCGCATGGTGGTGACTCCTCCATTGCTCTAGCAGCACAGACCTCCATCTGCCTGAAACAGCCTCCCACCTTCCTCATCAAGTCCTGTTTTCTTGCAGGAAGATACCCACACGCCCCAGCCATCCCGTCCCCCAGGACTGGCCAAGCAGTTCCAGCACGCCTCTCGGGTGGTCTCCATGTGTGCCCTTTTCCACCTCCCCTGGGTCTGGGCCTGGGTCAACCCTTTACACACACAGGGTTCCCAACAAGTAGCTTCCAGATGGCCTGGTGAGGCTAGGCTGCAGGCCAAATTTCCAGGCCCATGCCCCGCTTCTCCACGCCATCCCCCAGGGACAAAAGCCTCCTCAATTCCAACATCCTAATCCTGCTGCCCCGTCTCCACAGATCCTCCCCGCAGAGAATCCCTGCCCATCCTGCCCTGGCCCTCTGCTTGCTTCTGCCTTCCCAGACCAGCTGCAGTCATTACTCCACCCAGCCATGGTCATTTTCACCATATTGGCCAGGCTGGTCTCGAACTCCTGACCTCGTGATCCACCCACCTCGTCCCCCTAAAGTGCTGGGATTACAGGTGTGAGCCACCGCGCCTGGCTTGACTTCAACTCTTTATTTTATCTTATTATTTTTTTGGAGACGGAGTTTTGCTCTTGTCACCCAGGCTGCAGTGCAATGGCAAGCTCTTGGCTCACTGCAACCTCTGCCTCCTGGTTTCAAGCAATTCTCCATTTCAGCCTCCTGAAAAGCTGGGATTACAGGTGTGCGCCACCACACCCAATTAAATTTTATATTATTAGTAGAGATGGGGTTTCACCATGTTGGTCAGGTTGGTCTCAAACTCCTGACCTCAAGTGATCCACCCATCTCAGCCTCCCAAAGTGCTGGGATTATAGGTGTGTGCCACCGAGCCTGGCCTATTTTATTATTTTATTTTATTTTTGTGCCTGGTCACAAATTTACATTGGACTGGTTAGGCTCAAGCACCTGGCACACACATTTGCCTTTGTCGGGTCCGCAAATAAACCTTTGCTCCTGGGGAAGTGGTGCTTCTAACACGGACCTTGGTTTTGGCTGCCAGATGAGAATTGCTTCCAGCAATGAAGAATGGTGTCCAAGGAGTTCAAGACCACCCTGAGCAACGCAGGGAAACCTTGTCCCAGGTCAGGAGTTCGAGACCAGCCTGGCCAACATGGTGAAATCCCGTCTCTACTAAAAATACAAATATTAGCCGGTCGTGGTGGCAGGCGCCTGTAATCCCAGCTACTTGGGAGGCTGAGGCAGGAGAATTGCTTAAACCCGGGAGGTGGAGGTTGCAGTGAGCCGAGATCACGCCACTGCACTTCAGCCTGGGCAACAGAGCCAGACTCTGGCTACTAAAAAAAAAAAAAAAAAAAAATTACAAAAATTACCCGGGTGTGGTGGCCAGAGCCTGTAATCCAGCTACTCAGGAGGCTGTGGCAGGAGAATCGCTTAAACCCGGGAGGCGGAGCTTGCAGTGAGCCGAGATCGAGCCACCGTGCTCCACCCTGCACCACAGGGCGAGACTCTGTCTCCAAAAATATATACATATCTATAGTGGGGGAGGGGTGCGGAGGATGGAGGCGGCGGTGTCCGCTGCAACGGTTGGGCTGCGCGTGAGAAGCTGGCGGTGCAGGCACCTGCGCTCGGGGAAGGCTGGCGGCGGCGGCCAGGCCGTGGCGGGACACCCCCTCCTCCGGGCTCCCCGAAGTCCCGGGAGCCGCCGCGACCCATGGGATCGTCGAGCAGCCGGGTGCTGCGCCAGCCGAGGCGAGCCCTTGCCCAGCAGGAGCAGGGTGCCAGGGCGGGGGGCTCGGCCGGAAGGCCGGACCCTGGAGACCCTGCGGCGGGCTACGGCTTCTGTTACTGCCCGGGCAGTCACAAGAGCAGCGGGGCCTTCCGCTACTGTCGCCCTGACTGGGAGAGAGACGAGGATGAGGAGGAGAGGGAGGAGCAGCGGCCGCTCCTCCACATCCCTGCAAGGAAAAAATTAAGGAGTACATCCAGATATATTTATCAAACATTATTTTTGAATGGTGAAAACAGTGACATTAAGATTTGTGCTCTAGGAGAAGAATGGCGATTACACAAAATATATTTATGTCAATCTGGCTACTTTTCTAGTATGTTCAGTGGTTCTTGGAAAGAATCCAGCATGAATATTATTGAACTGGAGATTCCTGACCAGAACATTGATGTAGAAGCGCTGCAGGTTGCGTTTGGTTCACTGTATCGAGATGAAGTGCTGATAAAGCCCAGTCGAGTTGTTGCCATTTTGGCAGCCGCTTGTATGCTGCAGTTGGATGGTTTAATACAGCAGTGTGGTGAGACGATGAAGGAGACAATCACTGTGAAAACTGTATGTGGCTATTACACATCAGTAGGGACCTATGGATTAGATTCCGTAAAGAAAAAGTGCCTTGAATGGCTTCTAAACAATTTGATGACTCACCAGAATGTTAAACTTTTTAAAGAACTCAGTATAAATGTCATGAAACAGCTCATTGGTTCATCTAACTTATTTGTGATGCAAGTGGAGATGGATGTATACACTGCTCTAAAAAAGTGGATGTTTCTTCAACTTGTGCCTTCTTGGAATGGATCTTTAAAACAGCTTTTGACAGAAACAGATGTCTGGTTTTCCAAACAGAGAAAAGATTTTGAAGGTATGGCCTTTCTTGAAACTGAACAAGGAAGACCATTTGTGTCAGTATTCAGACATTTAAGGTTACAATATATTATCAGTGACCTGGCTTCTGCAAGAATTATTGAACAAGATGCTATAGTACCTGCAGAATGGCTGTCTTCTGTGTATAAACAGCAGTGGTTTGCTATGCTGCGGGCCGAACAAGACAGTGAGGTAGGGCCTCAAGAAATCGATAAAGAAGAACTGGAGGGAAATAGCATGAGGTGTGGTAGAAAGCTTGCCAAAGACGGTGAATACTGCTGGTGTTGGACGGGTTTTACCTTCGGCTTTGACCTACTTGTAACTTACACCAATCGATGTGTCATTTTCAAACGCAATACACTGAATCAGCCATGTAGCAGGTCTGTCAGTTTACAGCCTCAAAGGAGCATAGCATTTAGATTACGTCTGGCTTCTTTTGATAGTAGTGGAAAACTAATATGTAGTAGAACAACTGGCTATCAAATACTTATACTTAAAAAGGATCAGGAACAAGTGGTGATGAATTTGGACAGCAGGTTTCTGACCTTCCCTTTATATATCTGCTGTAACTTCTTGTATATATCGCCAGAGAAAAGAATTGAAAATAATCGTCACCCAGAAAATCCAGAAAACTGAAGATCTCATCAGTTGGGAACAGTAGCACTTTGAAAACTTTTTAGGCCAGCTTTAATTTAATGGCTCTACTGATATTCACATCTAAGGTGACTAACGATGGTATGTCTATACAGACAATACAGAAGATTATTCTTATCCTCATTGCATTTCTCTGCATATATGAACAAAACATTTTAAAGCCAAGAAAATATCTGTCGAACCATTTCTGTTAGTACAATGTCAACTCATGCTTTTAATTTAGCAACAGCAGAAAATTACTGTAGGTAAATCTCACATTTATCTGCAACAAAATATAGATTTAATTTTTAGCTTAAACTTTGTTTCTACCTTATGTTAGTGGACCTCAGTTATCCATCAGTAAATTTATTTTTATTTGGCTAAAATAATCTAAAAGAATAATTTAGATGGCCAATTAGAAATGCTGTTTTGAGTTGGTGCATTTAAAGCTTTCTTTTAATATTTTAAACCAGCTTATTATGATTCCTCCTTTTAGTCTGGTATCTTTCCAGTTCATACGTGTTTTTAATCATTAAATGCTTTCTTCCTGGTTTTGGAGACTAAGCTGAGAAACTTTTTTTAAACTTAAGCATTGTCATGCTATTTTTTTAAATTTGGCTTTCCTAGGATTTTAAGAACAATGAAAGTTAGCTTCACACCTTCAAATGATCTTGAATGAGTGAAAAATCAGTTTGATTCCAAGGATATTTCTTGCCTTACATGGTCTTTTCTTTGACAGTCTGTACACCTTTATTATTAGTTTTTGAATTATTTACATAAATGTTATGTAATATTTATTATACTTTTAAATATATTTATTATATATTTATTATATTATAATAAATTATTATACTTTTAAACATTAAATACTTTTAAAACAGATATTATACTTTTAAACATTAATACTCTCTGATCTTTGGAATTATTTGTGTGCAAATTTTAGTTGGGAGTTTTGTTTCCTACTTAAGCTCAGGACTTTACACCCTCTGAGTTGAGTGCCTTTGAGTGACACATGCTAACAGAAATTTCATAGTCAATACAAATAAGGTCAGAGTATCTAATATAGAAGCTGATGAAGCATTAATGTAAAAATGGAACTCATTTGTGTCAAAATTGAGATGTATACTTGTCATGATTTAGATATGTTGACCTTTTGTGTTTATTGCTGTTTTGAATATAGCCATGTTCATTTTCTTTCCAGTTACAGTAAGTACTTCTGTGGTTAATGTATATTTTTATTGTGGCTTTTAAAATGGGAATAATTTTTTTTTTTTTTTTTTTTTTTTTTTTTTGAGGCAGAGTCTTCACTCTGTCCCCCAGGCTGGAGTGCAGTGGCACCATCTCGGCTCACTGCAAGCTCCGCCTCCCGGGTTCGCGCCATTCTCCTGCCTCAGCCTCCCGAGTAGCTGGGACTACAGGCGCCCGCCACCGCGCCCGGCTAATTTTTTTTGTATTTTAGTAGAGACGGGGTTTCACCTTGTTAGCCAGGATGGTCTCGATCTCCTGACCTCGTGATCCGCCCGCCTCGGCCTCCCAAAGTGCAGGGATTACAGGCGTGAGCCACCGCGCCCGGCCTAAAATGGGAATAATTTGTATGTATCTGTGCAAATAATAAATGCACATTTGGAAAAAGAATAAGTAAGCTCTTATGTAAAATGGACCAAAAAAAAAAAAACCTTAATTGAAACCAACATTTTTTTTCTTTCTAGTTGGAATTTTTTCCAACTCCTTTTAACTTTTGGAATTTACTAATAATTTTTTTCTTTCTTAATGATATGTCCATAGGTTCATAAATTGCTTTTTCTTTTAAAATTCATTCACTTGGTTTAACTTAAAGGAACATTTTAAATACCTCACCCTTGACCCCCGGAGCTGGAATTTAAATGTTTCTAATACAGTGATTTGGCTGTTATCAAGAGGTTACATTTCAGCTGGGCGTCAGCTGGGCATGGTGGCTCACACATGTAAGCCCAGCACTTTGGGAGGCTGAGGCAGGTGGATCATTTGAGGTCAGGAGTTTAAGACCAGCTATGACCAACATGTCTCTACTAAAAATACAAAATAAAAATAAGCTGGGCATGGTGGCATATGCCTATGATCTCAGCTACTCAGGAGGCTGAGGCAGGAGAATCACTTGAACCCGGGAAGCAGAGGTTGCAGTGAGCGGAGATCACACCATTGCCCTCCAGCCTGGATGACAGAGAGAGACTCCGTCTCAAAACAGAAAAAAAAAAGAGGTTCCATTACTTCTTTTTATATTTGACTAGATTAGGCCTCTTTCACAGGAAGCTGTTGTTTTCTTTCCGTCTCATTACTGTGTAAAAGGCTCCTGACACTTTTTGTATTGAAAAATATAGAAATACCAAACTTCAGTTATTTGGATAATTAAATTTTTGAAAATCTTGGAAGGGAAGATAGTGTTTGAGCATATTAATGAATAAAGTTAACTGTTTCATTACACTTATATAAGTTAACTGGCCAAATTGGAATTCTATGTGGTTTCATCCACTGCTTCTGTCCTGGCCAAGTTGCTTATGCCATCCATAGACGGGATAATTATTTCTTCAATCACAAGTAGGTTAATGTTCTTAGTTGAGAAGTTGATCATTGTCCGTTCGTAATTCACATTGGTCGTAAAGATGTGCTTTTGTTTTCTTACCAAATACTTTTAAGTGTTTGCATAGTATGTTCTTTTCAATAGAAATATTTTCTATAGGTCGGGCGCAGTGGCTCACGCCTGTAATCCCAGCACTTTGGGAGGCCAAGGCAGGTGGATCATGAGATCAGGAGATTGAGACCATCCTGGCTAACACAGTGAAACCCCATCTCTACTAAAAATACAAAAAATCAGCCAGGCGTGGTGGCGGGCACCTGTAGTCCCAGCTACTCGGGAGGCTGAGGCAGGAGAATGGCGTGAACCTGGGAGGCAGAGCTTGCAGTGAGCCGAGATCGCGCCACTGCACTCCAGCCTGGGTGACAGAGTGAGACTCTGTCTCAAACAAACAAAAAAAGGAATATTTTCAATAAAGTGTTAATAGTGTAAGTTAAACTATTGTATAAACTATGGTTTATTAAAAAAATTTTTTTTAGAAAATTACCTGGGCATGGTGGCACATACCTGCAGTCCCGGCTACTCTGGAGGGGAATCACTTGAGCCCAGGAGTTTGAAGTTGCAGTGATCTGTGATTGCACCACTACATTCCAGCCTGGGTGACAGAGGGAGACCCTGTCTTTAAAAAACAATTGTTTTTAAAAGAATGCTATTCAAGAAATGGGTTTCCAACAGGCACTCTTGGCCCCAATTAATGTTTCTCCATTTTGCCAAAAAAGTGAAAACTGGCCCCTCATAAGTGGGACCAGTGCTATGCTGACCTAGGGGTTGTGGGTGCAGCCAGCTGTGGCTGTGGCTGGAGTCATAGGCAGTAAAGGAATTTACTGAGACCGTCATAGGTAAAGAATGGCAGGGTTTTTTTTCTGTAGATATGGTGGTGTTGCTGAGGCTGGTCTTGAACTCCTGGGCTCAAGTGATCCTCCTACCTTCACTTCCTAAAGTGCTGGGATAACAAGCATGAGCTACTGCACTCAGCCTAGACATTGTACATAAATGGAATCATATAATATGTGGCCTTTTACGTCTGACTTCTTTCACGTCGCATAATGCTTTCAAGGTCAGCTATACTGCAGCACGTATTAGTGTCTCTTTCCTCTTCATTACCAAGGAATTTTCTATATACATATTTTTTTTTGCTGGTTCCCCCTCAGAAGATGAACCTTTTTTTTTTTTTTTGAGTTTAAGTGTAGACGTCTAGGCCAGCACAGTAACTCACACCTATAACCCCAGCACTTTGCACTTTGACAGACTGAGGTGGGTAGATCATATGAGGTCAAGAGTTCGAGACCAGCCTGACCAAAATGGTGAAACCCTGTCTCTACTAAAACTACAAAAAATTAGCCGGGCGTGGTCGCGGGCACCTGTAATCCCAGCTGCTTGGGAGGCGGAGGTTGGAGAATTGCTTGAACCCGGGAAACAGAAGTTGCAGTGAGCTGAAATTGTGCCACTGCACTCCAGCCTGGATGACAGAGCGAGACTCCGTCTCAAAAAAAAAAAAGAAAGAAAGAAAGAAAAGAGAATGGAGGTTTAATAGGCAAAAGAAAGGGAAAGGAGAATAGCTCTGTCCTGCAGAGAGACAGGGGGCCCTGAGTGGCTCTTCTGGTTAGGTGGTGAAATGCACTGGGTTTCATAGACAGCTTGAGGAGGTGGTGTCTGATTTACATAAGGCCTAAAGATTGGTTGGGCCAGGTGTAACGTTTATTGTCCACCCCACTGTAATCTTTTATTATGCAAACGAGCTTCCTACCTGGAGCGCACCTTTTCCCGTTCGCACAGCTGCCAGCATTTCCCCCAGAGGATGAACCTTGAAATATGTTGGAACACACTGTAGTGCTTGGTCCTGGGTCTTCTGCCTTCTCTGTCTACGTTCCGCCCCTAGGTGAGCTCATCCAGTTTCCCGGCATGAAATTCCACCTTTATGCAAATGATTCAAATCTCTCTCCAATCTGGCCTTTTCCCCGAGCTCCACAAATGGTCTTCCTCTCCACTTCCTGACACATTGTACTTGAAACACTAGGAATCTTCAGAGACATATGAGTGTCTTTTGTATGCTAATGAGATGACTGCTGGCTGGCGGACCCCTAGGTAGCTTCGGGTCACTGGAAAGACCAACGCACCTTTGGAAGACTGGGATTTTCAGCTCCACGCCCCACCGCCCAACCCCCCGCCCCGCCCCCAACCTCCCAGGAAGGGAGAGGGGCTGAAGGTTAAATCACTGGTCAGTGATTTAATCAGTCATGCCTCCATTAAAACAAACAAACAAAAAAAACGGGATTCAGGGGGCTCCCAGCTGGCTGAACATGTGGAGGTTACTGGAGCGTGGTGCACTCCTTTCTCCATACCTCACTCTATGCATCTCTTCTGTCTGGCCTGTGTATATCCTTTAGAGTAAATGGGTAAATGTGTTTCCCTGAGTTCTGGGAGCTTCTCTAGCAAATTAATAAAATCTAAGGAGGGGTCATGGGAACCCCAAAGTATAGCCAGTTGGTCAGAAGTTCCAAAGGTCTGGACTTGCAACTGACCTCTGAAGTGGGGGACACTCTTGTGGGACTGAGCCCTCAGTGTGTGGGATCTGACACTAACGTCAGGTAAATGGTGTTAGAGTTAAACTGAATTTAGAGGACACACAGCAGGTGTCTGACAGAGAATTGCTTGCTTGCTGTGTAGAGGGAAAATACACACGTCTGGGGTCACAGATGTGTTGACTGTTGAGTGAGAGACTAGGAAAAACACTTTAGCTTTTCCTATATCTCAACAACAATCCAATAGCACATTAATATAATTTAAAATGATATTCACGTGGACTTACTCCAGAAAGGCAAGGATGGTTTAATATTAGAAACTCAATTAATATAATTCATTACATAAATAGATAAAATGAGAAAAGAAACCAGTCTTATCAATACCTACTAACAAGGCAGTTGATAAATTTCAATGTTTTTTTCTTCTTTCTTTTTATTTTTTTGAGACAAAGCCTCCCTCTGTCACCCAGGATGGAGTGCAGTGGCACGATACCATCTCACTGCAACCTCTACCTCCTGGGTTCAAGTGATTCTTACACCTCAGCCTCTCAAGTAGCTAGGATTACAGGCACGCACCACCACGCCCAGCTAATTTTTGTATTTTAGTAGATACAGGGTTTCACCATGTTGGCCAGGCTGGTCTCAAACTCCTGACCTCAGGTGATCCACCCACCTCAGCCTCCCAAAGTGCTGGGATTACAGGCGTGAGCCATCATCTTTTTTCTTTTCTTTTTCTTTCTGTGTTTTGTTTTGGAGGCAGGGTCTCCATATGTTGCCCAGGCTGGATTCGAACTCCTGGGCACAAGCAATCCTCCCATCTTAGCCTCCCTGAGTAGCCAGGACTACAAGTACACATTGCCATGCCCAGCTCAACATATACTTTTATTTGTAAACTTCATTGAAAAAAAATTTTTAGAGACAGAGTCTCACTCTGTCACGCTGGCTGGAGTGCAGTTGTAACTAAGTACCTCTCTTTATCTAAGGAATGATTTAATTATTTTTTTTCTCTCTCTTCTCTTCTTGCTTCTCCCCTTCCCTGTTTCCTACTTAGCCTTTTAGAAATACAAATACAGCCTTCTACCTCCCCTTCACCAGACTCCCCCCAGGGAAAGTTTATCTAACTATGGGCTCCGAGACAGAACAAACCAAGGGTTAACAGTTGATTTGCCAACTGAAGCATGCCGGCTAAGGAACTCTCACCCTAGAGCAGGCTGCCTGAGAAACACCAGCTTCCCCACAAAGATGTCAACAGTCACCAGCCCAGTGGCCCAGCAGGGAAGGCACCAAGTTAACACAGAGACCCCCATCTTGCTCACTTTCTCCCTTGCTTTTTAAAAGTGTCTGCTTTTTGCTCCAAAGGCCAAGTGGCACATTTAAAGGCAGGATGCTTGTGGTGCCTTTTCCCCTAAACTAGCTTCATAATAAATTACTGTCTTTCTTTTTTTTTGAGACGGAGTCTCACTCTGTCGCCCGCGCTGGAGTGCAGTGGCGTGATCTCAGCTCACTGCAAGTTCCGCCTCCCGGGTTCACGCCATTCTCCTGCCTCAGGCTCCCAAATAGCTGGGACTACAGGCGCCTGCCACCACGCCTGGCTAATTTTTTGTCTTTTTAGTAGAGACGGGGTTTCACCGTGTTAGCCAGGATGATCACGATCTCCTGACCTCGTGATCTGCTTCAGCCTCCCAAAGTGCTGGGATTACAGGAGTGAGCCACCGCGCCTGGCCCATACATTTCTTTCTATCAGACCTCCCTTTTGCTAATTGAACTCTGCATGCAGCAAGCAACTCACCTGCTGTTGGGTTGCAATTCTGGTGGCCCGGACTGGGAAGTGCTGCGTGCTCCGGGTAGGCCTGTGCTTGACCACCTGCTTTCATTACTGGTGAGGACTAGGGTCACCTGTGCGCATCAGCTGCTCGTGGCTAGCAGACCCCATGACGGGGATGTTAGGGAACTTCTCAGAAGCTGCCAAAAATGCTTTGTTTGTGGGAAATCTCCCTTTTGCCTTCTGGCACAACGTTGGCTGCCTTCAATACTTCTCTGGTTCAAAGAAAGTGAACTTTCTTTGTTTACTTTTTTTTGGGGTGGGGGGCAGGGGAAGCCACCATCATTACCAGCTGGGTAACTTGGTCGGAAGTGCACCCGACTGCCCACTGCCTTTTTTTCGGGTGTCACTGCTCTACTTAAGATTTGGCTGGGTGGGGCGCGGTGGCTCACACCTGTAATCCCAGCACTTTAGGAGGCCAAGCTGGGCGGATCACCTAAGGTCAGGAGTTGAGACCAGCCTGGCCAACATGGCAAAACCCTGCCTCTACTAAAAATACAAAAATTAGCCAGGCGTGGTGGTGGGCACCTGTGATTCCAGCTGCTTGGGAGGCTGAGGCCAGAGAATCGCTTGAACCTGGGAGGTGGAGGTTGCAGTGAGCCAAGATCATGCCACTGCACTCCAGCCTGGGCAACAAGAGCAGAACTCCATCTCAAAAAAAAAAACAACCAAAAAAACAGATTTAGCTGTTAGTGATAGCATTTGAGTATCTGCATTTGTCTGCATGTGGGGCACCCTGAGAGCTCTACTTGGATGTGACTCAGCAGTCCGTGGAGTCATTTGCAACTGCGGAGGGAAATTCAAGACCCCACCTAGCCCCTTTGATTGGGACTCCTTTGGAAGTACGGTTTGTTTGCACGTATGAATGTGTGACTTTGTGGATGGGTCATGATCCCTTCTTCAACAAACAGGAACAGTGTGGATAGCGACCCCACACTCTTTAGTGGCTGGAGGGTTTTCTTTCGGTTGCTTCATCTTTTTTCCTTCCCCTCCTTTCTTTTTCTCATCCCACTTGTAAAACCTGGCTCCTGTATGGAAGCCAGCCAGGCTGTATCTTTCTCTATTTTGTTTTCTACCTGCTTTAAATGAGTGTGTATGTGTGTGTTTATGTGTATGTACAGGTATTTTGTTACGTGTTGTGGCCACAAGGTTTCAAATTGGCTTAAAGTTAAGGAGTATCATAAATTAAGTAAAGTCTTTAATAAATAAACTGGCTTTAAAATTGTTGGCAAAATAATATTAGAAATGTCTTAACTGTCAACATACATTTTTGTTTGGATTCCTTGATCAAGTGGTTTCATGTTTATCTCTGCCAGATATTATTAGCTGTAAAAATTTTGCATAAGAGTTATAAAACTATAATGCAAAATTTTGATCCAAACCGAATGATCTTTGTGAAATTTTTGATAAATAAGACATTTAATATTGTTTAATGAAAACAGGCTGTGCTCCTGCTTGTAATCTTAACGCTTTGGGAGGCCAAGGTGGGAGGCTTGCTTGAGCCCAGGAGTTCAAGACCAGCCTGGGCAACATAGTGAGATCCCTTCTCTAAAAAAAAGAAAAAGAAAAAGAATAAAACAGCTAGGCTGGGTGCGGTGGCTCATGCCTGTAATTCCAGCACTTTGGGAGGCTGAGGCAGGTGGATCACCTGAGGTCAGGAGTTCAAGACCAGCCTGGCCAACATGGCGAAACCCCGTCTCTACTAAAAATACAAAAATTAGCTGGGTGTGGTGGCAGGCACCTGTAATCCCAGCTACTTGGGAGGCTGAGAGAGGAGAATTGCTTGAACCCAGGAGGCGGAGGTTGCAGTGAGCCATGATCATGCCACTGCACTCCAGCGTGGGCAATAGAGCGAAACTCCATCTCAAAAATAGTAATAATAATAATAATAATCGCTTAAATCAACCATATGTTGTCAGAAAAATAGAAACTTTAGGCTAGGCGCGGTGGCTCATGTCTGTAATCCCAGTACTTTGGGAGGCCAAGGCGGGTGGATCACTTGTGGTCAGGAGTTGGAGACCAGCCTGGCCAACAGGATGAAACCCCATCTCTACTGAAAATACAAAAATTAGCCAGGTGTGATGGCAGGCGCCTGTAATCCTAGTTAGTCGGGGGGCTGAGGCAGGAGAATCACTTGAACCCGGGAGGCAGAGCTAGAAGTGAGCCAAGAGCTCTTGCCTCCACTTGTCGCCATGTCTTCTCACAAGACTTTCAGGATTAAGCGATTCCTGGCCAAGAAACAAAAGCAAAATCATCCCATTCCCCAGTGGATTCGGATGAAAACTGGAAATAAAATAAGGTACAACTCCAAAAGGAGACACTGGAGAAGAACCAAGCTGGGTCTATAAGATGGCACATATATTTGTGCTGTCTGAAGGTCACGATCACATTACCATATCAAACTGAAAATGTCACCACTCTCTGGAGAGTTCGACGTATTTTCCTCTCTGAATCTATTATGAATGCGTTGGTTGGCTGGGTTCAGTAATAAATATGTGAGGCCTTTCATTTAAAAAAAAAAAAAAGAAGTGAGCCAAGATCGCACCACTGCACTCCACCCTGGGCTACAGAGACTCCATCTCAAAAAAAAAAGAAACATTAATGCCTTTTAGGTCATGTGTTTAAAGATTCTTGATAAAGTAAAATAAAACATCCTCAGAATTTATACATTTGGGCCAGGCACAATGGCTCATGCATGTAATCTCAGCACTTTGGGAGGGCAAGGCGGGCGGATCACCTGAGGTCAGGAGTTCGAGACCAGCCTGACCAACATAGTGAAACCCCGTCTCTACTAAAAATATAAAAATTAGCCAGACGTGGTGGCACATGCCTGTAATCGCAGCTACTCAGGAGGCTAAGCCAGAAGAATAACTTGAACCCGCGAGGTGGAAGTTGCAGTGAACCGAGATCGCGCCACTGCACTCCAGCCTAGGTGACAGAGCAAAACTCTGTCTCAAAAAAAAAAGAAAAAGAAAAAGAAAAAAAAAGCCGGACACAGTGGCTCATGCCTGTAATCCCAGCACTTTGGGAGGCCGAGGCAGGGGGATCATCTGAGGTCAGGAGTTCGAGACCAGTCTGACCAACATGGAGAAACCCCATCTCTACTAAAAACACAAAATTAGCCAGGCATGGTGGTGCATGCCTGTAATCTCATCTACTCCAGAGGCTGAGGCAGAAGAATCACTTGAACCGGGGAGGCAGAGGTTGCGGTGAGCCGAGATCATACCATTGCACTCCAGCCTGGGCAACAAGAGTGAAACTTTGTCTCAAAAACAATACAAATAAAAAATAAATGTGTACATTTGGTCTAAATTAGGCAGGCCAGATACTATCTGCTAGATGCTTTAAGGCCATAAACTGCTTCTATGACTTTTAATAATTATTTGACTTGTCTTTTTCATAGCCATTAGTGTCTAGGTATGGGCTAGGCATGTGACGTTAACCAGGTCCCCTGGCCAGACTGGGAAGAGGCATATGTTATCTGCAGCTCTGTCGTTGTCCTGAGCCTTACAATCTGATACATGGTTAACACTGCTACTTACCAGGATGTTCATCGAAAAGTACAAGCTGCTGAGAGTTCACATTGTAACAGGTACTTGAGACGACCAGAGAAACCGGTTTTACACACAAGGTGCATAAGGAAAGTAGAATGTTTTTTTGGTAAAATATTATAAGATATAAAAATACATTTTTTGTTCAAGGGAATATAATTTTGTCTGATTCAGAGGGTTTTTAAGGATTGTCTAATCTAAAAGAGTAATGGGACAAAATAGAAGATTTAGACAAGTCGTAAAGGATTTCTGAAGGGTTGATCTTGTAAAGAAAATGCTGTGGGTTTGACCAAGTTGGCTAAGATTTTGAGGGGATTATTTTGTCTTTCTGTGGGTTGAATACTGAAATAAAAGTACATTGGCCAGATATGGTGGCTCATGACTGTAATCCCAGCACTTTGGGAGGCTGAGGTAAGCAGATCACTTGAGGTCAGGGTTCAAAACCAGCCTGGCCAACAGAATGAAACGCCGTCTCTACTAAAAATGGTATGGTGGCGGGTGCCTGTAATCCTAGCTACTTGGGAGGCTGAGGCAGGAAAATCACTTGAACCCAAGAGGCAGAGGTTGCAGTGAGACAAGATTGCACCATTGCACTCCAGCCTGGGTAACAGAGCAAGACTCTTGTCTCCAAAAAAAAAAAAAAAAAAGTATATTGATGCAGGGCCAAAATCTGGGCCCATGTGTCTGAATAACAAGGTTTTCTTAGAGAATTGAGCTGCTGTTTAACAGAAACTTGTAAAGGGCTATAAAAAGGTTTATGGAAATGTTACATTCTGGTCAAACTAATTAGGATTGGATAGATTTGTCTATAAGGTTTTATTAAGAATCAGGCTTATAGGGCCGGGCGTGGTAGCTCACGCCTGTAATCCCAGCACTTCCGGAGGTTGAGGCGGGCGGATCATGAGGTCGGGAGATCGAGGCCATCCCGGCTAACGTGGTGAAACCCCATCTCTACTAAAAATATTTCAAAAAATAGCTGGGAGTGGTGGTGGGTGCCTGTAGTCCCAGCTACTCGGGAGACTGAGGCAGGAGAATGGCGTGAACCTGGGAGGCGGAGCTTGCAGTGAGCCGAGATCGTGCCACTGTACTCCAGCCTGGGCGACAGAGCGAGTCTTCGTCTCAAAAAAAAAAAAAAAAAAAATCAGGTTTAACATTAATAGTACGCTAATGCAAAGGTGAAATTTGACTTTCTCTTTTGAACAAGATTTTAATGTAATATTAAAAGTTAATAAAAGATTTTTGGCTGGATATGGTGGCTCACGCCTGTAATCCCAGCACTTTGGGAGGCCAAAGTGGGTGGATCACTTGAGGCCAGAAGTTCAAGACCAGCTTGGCCAACATAAAAAAACCCTGTCTCGAATAAAAATACAAAAATTCGCCGGGTGTAATGGTGCACACTTGTAATCCCAGCTACTTGGGAAGCTGAGGCAGGAAAATCACTTGAACCCAGGAGATGGAGACTGCAGTGAGCCAAGATCGTGCGACTGCATGCCAGCCTGGGTGACAGAGTGAGATTCTGTCTCAAAAATAATATTAATAATAATAATAATAATAATAATGATGAAAGATTTTTGTTTGCCTTTTGAATAAATGACAAAAAAAAAGTGGGGGGAAGAGAAAGAGACAGATTCAGCTGGCCTCATGCTGTCTTTATGGGGTCCCATTCGGAAAGCTGAGTATTCCCTCTGTCAATGATTAAAGATTTTTCCCTTTTACTTACAATGACCTGGGATTCTATTTTGTAATATCAAGTGCTTAAACCTAGGCTGGGTGTAGTGACTCACGCCTATAATCCCAGCATTTGGGAGGCTGAGGTGGGTAGATCACCTGAGTTTACAAGTTCAAGACCAACATGGGGTTGGCTAGGTGTTAGTATTTGTAAGTATGCTTAATTTATGGCCATATAGTTATTTGCATAAGGTGAATACAAATCTGTTCTGTCTTTGTTTTTGAGATGGAGTCTCACTCTGTTGCCCTAGCTGGAGCGCAGCAGTACCATCTTGGCTCACTGCAACCTCTGCCTCCCAGGTTCAAGCAATTCTCCTGCCTCAGCCTCCCAAGTAGTTGAGATTACAGGAGTGCTCCACCATGCCTGCTAATTTTTGTATTTTTAGTAGAGACAGGGTTTCACCATGTTGGACAGGCTGGTCTTGAACTCCTGGCCTCAAGTGATCCGTCCACCTTGGCCTCTCAAAGTGCTGGGATTACAGGCGTGAGCCACTGTGCCTGGCTCAAATCTGTTTTCTTTTGTAACAGGACACCACTGGAGACACTTTACCAAGGCTTTGACTGGAATGGCTGCTTTCAGGTGTAAACAGACTGCTCTAAGGAATGAAAGTTGATTTACAGAGCCCATAAAGCCCCTTGGAAAAGCTGGTCTCATACCTTGGCAACATGGTCCCTGTACAGCATCTTCTGACCCATGGTGAGTAAAGAGTATCCCTTTTTTTTTTTTGGCAATGGAATCTCGCTCTGTCGCCCAGGCTGGAGTGCAGTGACACAATCTTGGCTCGCCACAACCTCCGCCTCCCGAGTTCAAGCGATTCTCCTGCCTCAGCCTCCCAGGTAGCTGGGACTACAGGCGCTCGCCACCATGCCTGGCTAATTTTTGTATTTTCAGTAGAGACGGGGTTTCACCATGTTGGCCAGGCTGGTGTTGAACTCCTGACCTCGTGATCCACCTGCCTTGGCTTCCCAAAGTGCTGGGATTACAGGCGTGAGCCACTGCACCTGGCCAAGAGTGTCACTTTCTGACAGGTCCAGGAACCCCACGTTATCTTGGGACCCTGAGGAGGGGAATTCACCCAATTCCTATAGCATTTGCAGGCACAGGTAAATTCATGGCTGGGTTCAAGACTTTAAAAAGTCTTCATCTGAGATTCCTTATAAAACAAAGTTCCAGTAAAGCCGATTTTTTAAAAAGCCAAGATGATGAATAATAATTCTTGCTATACTTTATGCAAATACTCAGGCCAAGTATTATAAGACTAAAACTTATTTTTCAAATAAATTTGTCCTACTATGATTCGTCTTTAGTAAAAACGGGAACTGGAGAGAGAAAAATCATGTTTCAGAGAAAACTATAGTATACCTGTTGTTAGATTCTAGTCTTGCCTACTGTTTTTCAGCTTTTCTTATTTTCTGCAATTTGGACTAAATCCTGAATTCTTTCCAGGCTACAATCCCAAATTAATGCTTTTAAATTTTTCTGAGTTGGACTCAGTGAAATTGCCACTATGTTATTCCTTGCAATACAGGTGAGAAAAACGTGTCAGACTGCCACTGCCTTCCTCCTCTGTAATTAAGGATGCCTTGAGCCTAACATCTGGACAAACTGCCCAACATTAACCTTTGTTTTTCTTCTGTTTCCATGGAAACACTTCTTATTAAAAATCTGTTTGCCTTCATCACATGCAGAGGCCTAGCCCATCTCCAATGCCACCTTCTGGATGAGACACAGCTATTTAAGCTGATCCTTTCTCAAAAACGAGACACTTTCATGAGGATTCATAGCTCTTTTTGGAGCCTGTCAAATATATATACCCAACCAACCTGTCACCATATCCAGTTACAATTGGCAGTGGCGAACCTGCATGATAATTAAGAGTTCAGGAAGTGCCTCAGATAGCCACGTGGAACATGCACCAACAAATCAAAGGTGTTTGCTCGAGCAGCAGTTAGCATCCTGGTCCAGGTCAGAACCATCCTGGTGGCAAAGCTGCGTGTAACATTGGCCCTGATCGCAGGGACAGGCATATCCCTCTGTTGTAGGGTCCACTGCCGTTGCACCCTCTGTATAGGAATGCAAGACAGGCATTCTCTCAGAGGCTCTCGAGACCTCGCACCATATTGCTCCGACAAACATCATCTGTAAGCCCAAGTACTCATGAATATTTACATCTCCAAATACATCAGGTCCATTCCGATGCCCAATGGCTATGATCCCTTTCAGCAAGAAGTAGCCAGAATGAATATAGTGCCCAGATCCCACAGAAATGGAATGGAAGTTGTCAGTGAGGAAATGTAACTGAGTACCTCCATTTTTCTAGAAGGTGGTTTAATTTTTTTCTTTCTCTTCTTTCCCCTGGCTCCCCACTTTCTACTTAGCCTTTTAGAAATGGAAATACAGGGCCGGGCGTGGTGGCTCAAGCCTGTAATCCCAGCACTTTGGGAGGCCGAGACGGGCGGATCACGAGGTCAGGAGATCGAGACCATCCTGGCTAACACGGTGAAACCCCGTCTCTATTAAGAAATACAAAAAACTAGCCGGGCGAGGTGGCGGGCGCCTGTAGTCCCAGCTACTCGGGAGGCTGAGGCCGGAGAATGGCGTAAACCCGGGAGG
Organism: Theropithecus gelada; assembly: GCF_003255815.1. Lineage (NCBI taxonomy): Eukaryota > Metazoa > Chordata > Mammalia > Primates > Cercopithecidae > Theropithecus > Theropithecus gelada. The sequence continues at coordinate 174,267,399 of NC_037673.1, read as the reverse complement.
CGGAGCTTGCAGTGAGCTGAGATCCGGCCACTGCACTCCAGCCTGGGTGACACAGCGAGACTCCGTCTCAAAAAAAAAAAAAAAAAAAAAAAAAAAAAAAAGAAATGGAAATACAGGCCGAATGCGGTGACTCACGCCTGTAATCCCAGCACTTTGGGAGGCTGAGGCAGGCGGATCACCTGAGGTCAGGAGTTCAAGACCAGCCTGGACAATAGGGTGAAACCCTGTCTCCACTAAAAATACAAAAATTAGCCAGGTATGGTGGCAGGTGCCTGTAGTCCTAGCTACTCAGGAGGCTGAGGCAGGAGAATGGCATGAACTCGGGAGGCGGAGCTTGCAGTGAGCCAAGATGGTGCCACTGCACTCCAGCCTGGGCGACAGAGCAAGACTCCATCCAAAAAAAACAAAACAAAACAAAACAAAACAAAAAACAAAATTAGCTGGGCGTGGTGGCACATGCCTGTAATCCCAGCTACTTGGGAGGCTGAGGCAGGAGAATCACTTGAACCCGGGAGGTGGAGATCAAGGTGAACTGAGATAGTGCCATTGCACTCCAGCCTGGGCGACAAAAGCTAAACTCTGTCTCCAAAAACAAAAACAACAAACAAACAAACCCCAGAGCTACCATTTAACCCAGCACTCCCATTAGTAGATATATATTCAACATAAAATAGATTTTTCTACCAAAAAGACACATGCACATGTATATCACAGCAGTGTTCACAATAGCAAAGATACAGAATCAACCTAGGTGTCCATCAGTGGTGGATTGGATAAAGATGATGAAGTTCAACTTGAGGTGGAGAAAAAGAGAAAAAAAACAAAGATATAAAACATTTAATAACTAAAAATAATTTTTTAATGTGGCACATATTCACCACAGAACACTGTGCAGCGAGAAAACCCAAAATAATGTCCTTTGCAGCAACATGGATGCAGCTGGAGGCCGTCATCCTAAGCCAATTAACACAGGAACAGAAAACCAAACACTGCATATTCTCGCTTAGAAGTAGGAGCCAGGCCGGGCGCCCTGGCTCATGCCTGTAATCCCAGCATTTTGGGAGGCTGAGACAGGTGGATCACCTGAGGTCAGGAGTTCAAGACCAGCCTACCAACATGAGAGGAGAGGAAGGGGGCGTGTAGTAAAAAACTAACTGTTGGGTACTACACTGAGTACCCGGGCAATGGCAAAAATTCTACCCCAAACCTCAGCATCACGCATTATACCCAGAATAGACCCAGGTAACAAACCTGCACACGCCTTCCCTGAATCCAAAATACAAACTGAAATTATTTTTTAAAAATGTTAAAAAGCAAAATGCAGAATGCTGTGCATAGTATGCTACTATTTCTGTGAAGAGAGGATGGACATTTACTAAGAAATAGGTGCAAAAAAAGGGGAAGCATAGTATTGTGTATTCATACAGAATATTTGCAGAATGCAATGTTGGAAGTGGATCCCATCGGTTGCTTCTTTTTAAATTTTTTTCTTTTTCTTTTTTTTTTTTTTTTTGAGATGGAGTCTTGCTCTCTCACCCAGGCTGGGGTGCAATGGCACGATGCTTTGCTTTTCTTTTCTTTCTTCTCTTCCCTTTCCTTTCCTTTTCCTTCCTTCCTTCCTTCCTTCCTTCCTTCCTTCCTTCCTTCCTTCCTTCCTTCCTTCCTTCCTTCCTTCCTTCCTTCCTTCTTTCTCTTTCTTTCTTTTCCTTCTTTCTTCTTTCTCTTTCTTTCTTTCTTTTTTTGAGGGGGGGATTCTAAGTCTTTATTGGGAAGAATACCCACCCACCTTCCCTCACTGCAGACCATAGACACACTCAGTATCAGGGCAGGGGGCAGGTTCAGCTGTTACTTCTTTTCCAAAGCAGGTGGCACAAAACGACCCCTGGTGGCTTCTGGTAACATGGGTTGCAGATTTTTGGGTGCTGTGAGGTAGATGAGCACGTCTGGCTGGATCCCTGCAGAGTCCCCTTCTCCACATCCCATCCTGAGGGAATGTTGATGCTGGCAATGGACGCAGTAAGTCCCTTCAGGACACTCAGGATGCCGTGGAACGGTTCCCGAACGTCACCCTTGAAGCTGAAGCCACAGGCGGCATCCACCACCAGCTCATACAGCTCAATCATCACGGGCTCTGAGCGCATTTCCCCAAGGAAAGGGATGTCCATTTTCTGACACTGGGTCACCAACGCAATGAAGAGGAGCTTGTTAGGCCTTTTGGGGTAATAGATGCTTGGCTGGTAGCCAAAGAGTTTGAGGTGTCCAGCACAGATCAGACCATCTCCTCCATTATTCCCCAGGCCACAGATGACCAGGACAGTAGAGGGCTCCTGAACATGGACGTGGGGGGTATGCCGTGGCAATGGCTGTGGCACAGCTCAGCCTGGCCAGCTCCATAAGTTGGTCCACGTTGAACTGGTACTGGTTAAACAGCTCTTGGTCCACAGCCTGGGCTTCCTCCTGGCTCAGGTACTTCACCGCTAGGCTCTCCATGACCGCTGAGTCCCAGCGGCCACCCGAGTTCACCGCTGGGTCCCGAGCGGCAGGCGCTGGTCTGGCTTTTGATCGCAGCAGGTGCAAGCCCGCAACCAGCAGCCTGAGCCCCAGCAGTGCCCGCAGGCCGGACGTCCTGCTCGCAGAGGGCGCGCCCCCAGCCCAGCCCGGCGCGACCCTGGGGCATCATTTTTTCTTTAACTTTGTTGTTGAGACAGAAGTCTTGTTTGTTACCAGGCTGCTGATAAACTTCTGGGCTCAAGTGATCCTCCCACCTCGCCCTTCCAAAATACTGGGATTCCAGGCATGAGCCACGGCCCCCAGCCTCAGCTGAAGCATCTGATTGGAAAAACCGGTAGACGCCGCCACCAACATCCAAATCAGAGGTCAGCGAACTACGGCCAGCGGAGCCATGTTTTCGGTTTGTTTGTTTGTTTGTTTGTTTTGAGACAGAGTCTGGCACTGTCACCCAGTCTGATGTGCAGTGGCGCGATCTCAGCTTACTGCAGCCTTCACCTCCCGGGTTCAAGTGATTCTCCTGCCTCAGCCCCCCGAGTAGCTGGAATTACAGGCACCCGCCACCACGCTTGGCTAATTTTTTTGTATTTTTAGTAGAGACAGGGTTCCACCATATTGGCCAGGCTGGTCTCGAACTCTTGACCTCATGATCTGCCGGCCTCAGCCTCCCAAAGTGTTGGGATTACAGGTGTGAGCCACCGCGCCCAGCCCCCCTGTTTTTTATAAATAAAGTTTTATTGGTACATAGCCACCCCATTTGATTACATATTGTTTCTGGGTGCTTTCCTACTATAACAGCAGGGCTGAGTAGTTACAATAGAGACTGTATAGTTCACAGAGCCTAAAATGTTTACTGTCTGGCCCTTTACAGAGAACATCTTCTGACCCTGATCTAAATCAACGGGACTGACACCCAAGCCCTTTGCCTAGGAAGCCCCAGACACCCTCAGCCCAGTTCTCCACCCTCCCCCTCACCCCCCATTCTGGCCTGGCTGCTCTCCTCTCTGTCTTTCACAAAGAAAGAAAAACAGATGCCTCCTTATCTCACGAGAAAAGGAAGGCCAGCAGTGCCAGGTGTCTGTTCCTGGAGAAGGAGCACAGGTCAGAAGCAGGAGGCGCACTGCTCCCTGCCTTCCCTCCTCTCCACGGCCAACTGGAAGCCAGAGGCTGAGCAGGTGCCAAGGAACGAATGAGGGAGGGCTGCCTGGGTTTTCCTCCCACCTCGGAACCTGATTTGCTCTGGGCCCAGCCTCATTCCACTCTGTTGACAGGGGAGGGTGAATCAATGGCCTCTAAAGACCTTCCAGTTCTCACTTTCTAGGGCAGGAGCATGACCTCCCTGCCTCCTGCAAAGCAAGAGGCCGGATGTCAGTGGAGCACAGTCAGAAGAAGGAGGACACGAGAGGAGAAGACTCCCAGAACCAAAGCCCGCCGACTGACTGCTGGCGATTCCACACTGCTCCACGAGGTGGCGGTACAGGCGACGGAGAGGAGGCCACAGCGCGCTCCCGGGCGGCGGGGCCGCGCACGGTGGCTCAGGCAGCGCAATGCCCCCTGCTTTCCCCGCCCGCCCGTCACACCTCCGTGGCAGGTGGAGGCCTTTGTGCCACAACGCACAGATCTCCATTCCCGTTGCCACCGTAGGTCTCCCAGTCCCCGCTGCGGCCGCACGTCCTGTACATGCACTTGGCTCTCCCAACAGCCTGATGAGGTGGGGACCCTTATTATCCATCCCGAGTCCCCGGGACCTCTTTCCTCTGCCAGCCTGCCCTGCCTCGCCCTCTACATCGCTTTTCTTTTCTTTTCTCCCCCTTCCTTCCTTTTTCTTTTCCCTCCCTCCCTTCCTTCCTTTTCTTTTTCCTCCCTCCCTTCCTTCTTCTTTTTCCTTCCTTCCTCCTCTCCTCTCCTCTTTTTTCTTTTTCTTTCCCAGCCTGCCCTGCCTCGCCCTCTACATTGGTTTTCTTTTCTTTTCTTTTCTTTCTTCTTTTTCTTTCTCCTTCCTTCCTTTCTTTTTTTCTTTCTCTCTCTCTCTTTTTTTTTTTGAGATGGAGTGTCGCTCTGTTGCCCAGGCTGGAGTGCAGTGGGGCAATCTTGGCTCACTGCAACCTCTGCTTCCTGGGTTCAAGCGATTCTCCTGCCTCAGCCTCCTGAGTAGCTGGAATTACAGGTGCCCACTACCACACCCAGCTAATTTTTGTATTTTTGGTAGAGACAGGGTTTCACTATGTTGGCCAGGCTGGTCTTGAACTTCTGGCCTCAAGTGATCCATCTGCCTCAGCCTCCCAAGGTGCTGGGATTACAGGCGTGCACCACCACACCAGGTCTCTATGTTGGTTTTCACTGCAGTGAATGTGTCCAGAAATCTGGTGTATGCGCTCCCCATTGCTGCTGTAACAACTGACCACTCAGTGGCTGAGAAAGACACCCAGGTATTATCTCACGGGTCTGTACGTCAGAAGTCCTGGAGGGCAGGGCTTGGGCTGAAGTCTCACATCAAAGTCTCCATCCACCGTGATCTCATCTGGTGCTTGGAATCCCCCTCCAGGCTCACTCCTCTTGCTGGAAGGGTTCAGTTCCCGGTGGCTGTAGGACCTGGGTCCCGCCTCCTGTCAGCCAGTCACTCTCAGCTCCTGTGGTTGCTTTTTGGTCCTCACTCGTGGTCCCCCCATCCTCACAGCCGGGAGCAGCGTTCAGATCCTGCTTGCTCCTGGGATCTCCGCCACTGCCCCTCCGCCACCAGTCAGACAAAGCTTTCTGCTTTCAGGCCTCAAGGGATTACACTGGGCTAACCCGGATAATCCTGGATTGTCTCCCCGTCTGAGTCAACTGTGCCAAATAACGAGACATGCAGGAGTGACAGCTCCTCATACTCACAGGTTCTGGGCAGGGCATCTCTGGGGGGCTATCTCAGAAATTCTGTCTGCCTGAGCCATCCTCCTGTTCCACTGCCACACCCCGTATCTCAAAGTCCTGTCATATCCTGTATATCGCTCTTGCCAACTCCCTGAGCCCAGCCTCACGGCCACCATCCTGGGCCAGGCCACCCTTGCAGCTCCCTCGCTGCTCTCATTCTTCTCCCCCTTCCCCAGGCATCCTGCCCACCCTCTGTTTCCCCTGCTACAGCCTAAACGCTCTTCCAAAACCACGAAGCTACCATGCCACTCCCCAATTTAAAATCCTGCAGCGGTGCCCCAGGAGCTTCGGGGGATGAACAAAAGTCCATAAAAGTCGTTTGTTCAAATGATTTCTGAGCAGACTCTCCACCAGGCACCTCCTGCAGCTTCCTGCGCTGTAGGATGGGGAGGTTCAACTATGAAGAAGGCTGCAGTAAGCACTAAGGGTGGCTGTCCCAGCGGGCCCTGCCCTCGTTCCCTCTTCACCCCTAGGTCTTCCCAGTACCCTCCTCCTCTGCCCTGTCACATCCAACAAATCCCGTAGGGAGCCCTTTTCCCATATCCCTTCCTAGGTTCCCTTTCTATATTGCTCTCCCGGCTGGCACTTTCCCGGGCGGAAGCTTGGGAGACCAGGACTCTCTGTCTAGCTCACCATGGCTTCCCCGATGCCCAGCACAGTGTTGGGCACATAAAGAGGCTCAGTAAGTTGTTCTGAATGAATGGAAAGTCCAGTATGCACGGTGCAGACCCAAACCTACTGAGATTCCCTTTACTTCTAATAATCGTCTGCCTTGTGCCAGTGATTTTTCAGTGAACCCTTAGGGGCCAATGGTCCTGGCCCCCACAGCTCCATGGCACAAAGTCTGGAAAGAGGCTGGGTGCAGCGGCTCACACCTGTAGCCCAGCACTTTGGGAGGCCGAGGTGGCAGATCACTTGACGTCAGGAGTTCAAGACCAGCCTGGGCAACGTGGTGAAACCTCGTCTCTACTAAAAATACAAAAATTAGTCGGGCGTGGTGGCACATGCCTGTAGTCCCAGCTACTTGGGAGGTTGAGGCACGAGAATCGCTTAAACCCAGGAGGCAGAGGTTGCAGTGAACCGAGATAGTGCCACTGCACTCCAGCGAGGGTGACAGAGGGAGACTGCCTCAAAAACAAACAACGACAAAAAAAACAAAGTCTGGGCCAGGGGTGGTGGCTCATGCCTCTAATCCCAGCGCTTTGGGAGGCCAAGGCAGGAGGACTGCTTGAGGTCAGGAGTTTGAGGCCAGCGTGGGCAACATGGTGAGACTGTCTCTACAAAAAATATAAAAACATGGCAAGACTCTGTCTCTACAAAAAATATAAAAATGAGCCGGATGTGGTGGCGCATGCCTGTGGTCCCAGCTACTCCGGAGGCTGAGGTGGGAGGATCGCTTGAGCCTGGGAGGCAGAGTTTGCAGTGAGCTGTGCTTGCGCCATTGTACTCCAGCCTCGGCGACCGAGCAAGACTCCATCTCAAAAACAACGAAAACAAAAACCAGATCTGTCTGGGAAAAGCTCAGGCTTTGGTTGGTGGCCCAGAGTAAAGCCTGTCTCCCACTGCAGTTGGGGATCTGTGGCTGATAATGGATTCAATGGCCACCCCGCTCCCCCTGGCCAGAGCCTGCAGGTGCCATCCCTCTTGTGGCTCACCTCCACCCAGAGCACCCTGGCAGTGAAACAACCCTGTGTGATACTGTAGTGGTGGATACATGTTAGAAATGTGTCCAAACCCATAGAATGTACAACACCAAGGGTGAACCCTCATGTCAACAATAGACTTTGGGTGGTTATGATGTGACAATGTGAGCTGATCAATTGTAACAAATGTACCCTCTGGTAGAAGATGATGATGGGAGAGGAGGTGCATGTGTGGGGCAGGGGGCAGATGGGAAATCTCTCTACTTCCCTTTCAATGTTGCTATGAGCCTACAACTCCTCTGTTGAGGCTAAAGCAGCTCCATCTTGGATGCTAAACTACTGTGTTGGCTTCTGATTAACTCCTGTTCCAGGAAGGCCTCTAAGATTTCCAGTTTATCTGTTGTTCCTTGTGTATGAGGCTGTATTTACCATCAATCCTGCCATGACGTCAAAGAGCCTTGATGTTATCACACTTCGCTTGCCCACACATCCCTTCTGAATAACCTGCTCCCTTGGTATAGAAGCTTTGGATCTGGGGATACTGTTGCGGGGATCTACGATTTTGTCTCCCCACACCGGAGACACAGACATGGCTTCTGTTCATAAGTCCCTTTGAAACGCTTCTTTCCAAGAAACTGGATCTGTCAGATAACAACGTGTTAAAAATGTGAAGAAATTGGGACGTTTATACACTGTTGGTAGGAATGGTGCAGCCACTTTGGAAAACGGCCTGGCCTTTCCCCAAAACGTTAAACACAGAGTTACCGTTTGACCCAGCCATTTTCATTGTATCTACCCAAGAGAACGGCAAAATATACCCACACAAACACTTGTCCATGGATGTTCATATCAGCATTATTCGTAATAGTCAAAAGGTGGAAACAATCCAATCCATGAACTGCCGAATGGATAAAATGTGGCATATCTATACAATGGAAAATTATTTAATAATAAAGCACTAGGCTGGGCACGGTGCCTCACGTCTATAATCCCAGCACTTTGGGAGGCAGAGGTGGGCAGATCATGAGGTCAGGAGTTTGAGACCAGCCTGGCCAACATGGTGAAACCCCGTCTCTACTAAACATACAAAAATTAGCAGGGCGTAGTGGTACGTGCCTGTAATCACAGCTACTAGAGAGGCTGAGGCAGGAGAATTGCTGGAACCCAGGAGGCAGAGGTTGCAGTGAGCTGAGATCATGCCGTTGCATTCCAGCCTGGCCGACAGAGTGAGACTCCATCTCAAAATAATAATAATAATAAAGCACTAATAAATGCTGTAACATGGACAAACCTTGAAAATGTTATTCTAAGTAAAAGAAGACAGTCACAAAAGACTGCATATTACGTGATTCCATTTCTATGAAATGTCCAGAACACAGAAATTGATACAGACAGAACGTAGACTAGTGGTAGCTTAGAGTTCAGGAAAGATAAGGAAGTCAGAAGGTGATAGCTAAAGGGTACAGCGTTTCTTTTTTCTTTTATTTATTTATTTATTTATTTATTTTGAGGTGGGGGTCTCGCTTTGTCACCCTGGCTGGAGTTCGGTGGCACAGTCACAGCTTCCCACAGCCTTAATCTCCCCAATTCAGGTGGTCCTCCTGCAGGCTGGTCTTGAACTCCTGGGCTCAAGAGATTCTCTCCCGGCCGGGCGCAGTGGCTCACACCTGTAATCCCAGCACTTTGTGAGGCCGAGGTGGGTGAATCACGAGGTCAGGACTTCTACACCAGGCTGGCCAACCTGGTGAAACCCCGTCTCTACTAAAAATACAAAAAATTAGCTGGAAGTGGTGGCAGGCACCTGTAATCCCAGCTACTTGGGAGGCTGGAGGAGAATCGCTTGAACCCAGGAGGCGGAGGAGGCAGAGGCTGTGGTGAGCCGAAATCGTGCCACTGCACTCCAGCCTGGGCAACAGAGCAAGACTCCATCTCAAAAAAAAAAAAAAAAAAAAAAAAGTGATTATTTTGCCTCAACCTCCCAGAGTGCTGGGACAGGTGTGAGTCACTATGCCTGGTAATATCTCAATTTGTGGCTCAGCCCAGTGGCTCAAGCCTGTAATCCCAGCACTTTGGGAGGCTGAGGCTGGGTGGATCACTTGAGCCCAGGAGTTGGAGACCAACCTGGGCAACATGGCAAAACACCATCTCTACACAAAATACAAAAATTAGCTGGCATGATGGTGCATGCCTGTAGTCCCACCTACTCGGGATGCTGAGGTGGGAAGATTGATTCAGTTCTGGAGTTCAAGACTGCAGTGAGCTATGATTGAGCCACTGCACTCCAGCCTGGGTGACAGAGGAGACCCTATCTATCACTTATCTATCTATCTATCTATCTATCTATCTATCTATCTATCTATCTATCATCTACCTACCTATCATCTATCTATCATCTATCTATGTATCTATTATCTGTCTATCATCTATCTACCTATCATCTATCTATCTATCTATCATCTATCTACCTACCTATCATCCATCTATCTATCTATCTATCTATCTATCTATCTATCTATCTATCTATCATCTATCTTCTATCATCTAATCTATCATCTATCTACCTACCTATCATCTGTCTGTCTGTCTATCTATCTCTCAATTAAAAAAAAATCCTCCCCAATTTTTAAAAAAATGTACCTTAGTCCATCTAGATCTAACTTTCTCAGTTTGTAGGTGAAGCACTGACGCCCAGAGAGGCTAAATGACTTGCCTAAAGTCATTTGTCATTTAGAGCCCTGGACTAGTGCCCATTAATCTTTATGTTATCAGTCATTGTACACTGCTTAAAGTAAGCTCAGCTGGGCACAGTAGCTCACGCCTGTAATCCTAGCACTTTGGGAGGCCGAGGTGGGCAGATCATGTGAGGTCAGGAGTTTGAGACCAGCCTGGCCAACATGGTGAGCCTCTGTCTCTATTAAAATACAAAAATTAGCCAGGCATGGTGGTGTATGCCTATAATCCCAGCTACTTGGGAGGCTGAGGCATAAGACTCACTTGAACTGGGGAGGCAGAGGTTGCAGTGAACCGAGATTGTCCCACTGCACTCCAGCTGGGGCAACAGAGCAAGACTCCATCTCAAAAAAAAAAAAAAAAGAAAAAAGAAAAAAGAAATAACCTCAAATAGTAGCCATTCCAACAAAATCAACAAAGCAATAAACTCACACAAAACAACTTGGGTTCAGAACAGATTTCTGAGTCTGGCCTTAGAAATACACAGTGTATCAAGCCTGTAATCCCAGCACTTTGGGAGGCCGAGACGGGCGGATCACGAGGTCAGGAGATCGAGACCATCCTGGCTAACACGGTGAAACCCCGTCTCTACTAAAAAAAATACAAAAAACTAGCCGGGCGATGTGGCGGGCGCCTGTAGTCCCAGCTACTCGGGAGGCTGAGGCAGGAGAATGGCGTGAACCCGGGAGGCGGAGCTTGCAGTGAGCTGAGATCCGGCCACTGCACTCCAGCCTGGGCGACAGAGCGAGACTCCGTCTCAAAAAAAAAAATAAAAAAAAAAAAAATAAATAAAGAAATACACAGTGTATTGGCTGGGTACAGTGGCTCATGCCTGTAATCCCAGCACTTTGGGAGGCCAAGGCAGGCAGATCATGAGGTCAGGAGATCGAGACCATCCTGGCTAACACGGTGAAACCCTGTCTCTACTAAAAATACAAAAAATTAGCTGGGCGTGGTGGCCGGCGCCTGTAGTCCCAGCTACTCGAGAGGCTGAGGCAGGAGAATGGCATGAACTTGGGAGGGGGAGCTTGCAGTGAGCCAAGATTGAGCCACTACATTCCAGCCCAGGCGACAGAGCGAGACTCTGTCTCGAAAAAGAAAAAGAAAGAAAGAAAGAAATACACGGTGTGTTAACAACAAAAAAAGAAAACAGGCCAGTTGCGGTGGCTTACATCTGTAATCCCAACACTTTGGGAAGCCAAGGCGAGTGGATCACTTGAGGTCAGGAGTTCGAGGCCAGCCTGGCCAACATGGTAAAACCCTATCTCTCCTAAAAATACAGAAATTAGCTGGGCATGGTGGCAGGTGCCAGGATCACTTGAACCTGGGAGGCAGATGTTGCAGTGTGCTGAGATGGCACCACTGTACTCCAGTCTGGGTGACAAAGGGAGACTCAGTCTTAGAAAGAAAGAAAGGGGGGGGGAGAGAGAGAGAGAGAGAGAGAGAGAGAGAGAAAGAAAACAAAACAAAACAGTGTGGTTTTCTGAAGACATATTTTTTCTCAGCACTTCATTGTCTTATGGCTCAAAATGCAGACACGTGTGACCTGGGCCAAACTGAGGTTCCTACACTTTCACTATTTACATATCCTTTTTAGCTAAACTCAAATGTCAAATCACAGGTATGGGTAAAGTCTGGGCTTGGAGACAAGTGGACCTGGGTTCAAATCCAGCTTTGTGTGAGCTACACCAAACTATTCACCTTTATGTGTGTCAGTAAATTGTTAATATAAAGGTTTTATTCCTGGTAAAGGGATGGTAAAGTCTTTACCTTTACCATAGAGGTATTTTTTGGTGAGCACTGAATGAGATATTGTATGTAATATGCTTGCCACATAAATGTTAACATGTTAACTGTCTTTTTCCTTCCATGTAAGAGCTGAAGGGACTCCACAACTGAGGCTCTGAGTGAGGTCAGTCAAGTGAGTCCATTTGTTTGAATTTGTTTGAATTGGGTTTCTCAGGAATGAAATTCTCCATCACTCTGCTGGACAGAGTTCATTGTGCCCCATGCACACAACTGGCAGTACTTCTCCCCTTGGTGAACCTGGCACATTTTCATCTGTCCTAAAAGGCAGAAACACCGCTCAGAAGCAAGAACAGAAAACCACCCTGCAGAGCCCTGCCACTGTGTGCTTGGAGGAGGCCACAAAGCTGCTCTCACAGACCCACACGACACTCAAGAAAGGATTCCCAGGGAGGGGCAGAACCGCTATTACAAGACAGAAGAGGAGGAAGAAGAGTGGGGAGAGTATGGGGGTGGAGAATGGTACAGCAAAGTTGTCAGCAGGAAGGCAAAAGCTGACAGTAACCTAAAGCTCAGGAAGGAGCTATCTTTTCTCAAGAAATCGCAAAACAAAAACCTTTAAAGGATCAAATTATTTTTTACATTGTATATACAAACCTTATTTGCTTTCGAATTGTTTTTTATTGTTTATATAGCATGTTCATTGATGACTGATATATTTTTCTATTTGTGAAGAGTTTTGGGAAGCTCTAAAGTGAGCATGGATTACATCATAATTTCTCTTATTAAAATACTAAATTTTAGGTCTGGTGCAGTGGCTCATGCCTGTAATCCCAGCACTTTGGGAGGCCAAGGCGGGCGGATCACGAGGTCAGGAGATCGAGACTATCCTGGCTGACACAGTGAAACTCCATCTCTACTAAAAATACAAAAAAATTAGCCGGGCTTGGTGGCAGGCGCTTGTAGTCCCAGCTACTTAGGAGGCTGAGGCAGGAGAATGGCGTGAACCTGGGAGGCAGAGCTTGCAGTGAGCCGAGATCATGCCACTGCACTCCAGCCTGGGCAACAGAGTGAGACTCTGTCTCAAAAAAAAGGAAAAAAAAAGAAAGAAAAAAAGAAAAAAAATTAAATTTTAAGGTAGGTGCAGGTGCACCTGTAGTCCCAGCTACTTAGGAAGCTGAGGCAGAGATTGCTTGAGGCCAGGAGTTCAAGGCAAGCCTGGGCAACAAATATACTGAGATTCCATCTCCCAAATAAGCAAATAAACAAACAAGATAAAATACTTTTTTTTTTTTTTTTTTTGAGACGGAGTCTCGCTCTGTCCCCCTGGCTGGAGTGCAGTGGCGCGATCTTGGCTCACTGCAAGCTCCACCTCCCGGGTTCACGCCATTCTCCTGCCTCAGCCTCCCGAGTAGCTGGGACTACAGGCGCCCGCCACCGCGCCTGGCTAATTTTTTGTATTTTTAGTAGAGACGGGGTTTCACCATGGTCTCGATCTCCTGACCTTGTGATCCGCCCGCCTCGGCCTCCCAAAGTGCTGGGATTACAGGCGTGAGCCACCGCGCCTGGCCTATTTTTTTTTTTTTTTCTTTTGAGACAGAGTTTCGCTCTTGTTGCCCAGGCTGGAGTGCAATGGCGTGATCTTGGCTCACTGCAACCTCCGCCCCCTAGGTTCAAGCGATTCACCTGCCTCAGCCTCCCGAGTAGCTGGGATTACAGGTACCCACCAAAACGCCCAGCTAATTTTTTGTATTTTTAATAGAGATGGAGTTTCACCATGTTGGCCAGGCTGCTCTCGACCTCCTGACCTCAGATGATCTGCCGGCCTCAGCCTCCCGAAGTGCTGGGATTACAGGCATGAGCCACCGTGCCCAGTCAAAATACTGAATTTTTAAAAATATTTTTTGTTTTGTTTTTGAGGCAGAGTCTCTCTCTGTCGCCCAGGATGGAGGGCAGTGGTGTGATCTCCGCCCACTGTAACCTCCGCCTTCCAGGTTCAAGTGATTCTCCTGCTTCAGCCTCCCGAATAGGTGGGACTACAGGCCCATGCCACCATGCTCAGCTAATTTTTGTATTTTTAGTAAAGAGAGGTTTCACCATGTTGGCCAGGCTAGTTTTGAACTCCTGACATCAAGTGATCCGCTCTCCTTGGCCTCTCAAAGTGCGGGGATTATAGGCATGAGCCACCGCGCCCGGCCGTAATAAGCTATTTGTTTTGTTTTGTTTTGTTTTGTTTTGAGACAAGGTCTCACTCTGTCTCCCAGGCTGGACTGCAGTGACGTCATCTTGGCTCACTGCAAGCTCCGCCTCCTGGGTTCACCCCATTCTCCTGCCTCAGCCTCCCGAGTAGCTGGGACTACAGGTGCCCGCCACCACTCCCAGCTAATTTTTTTGTATTTTTAGTACAGACGGGGTTTCACCGTCTTAGCCAGGATGGTCTCGATCTCCTGACCTCGTGGTCCTCCCGTCTTGGCCTCCCAAAGTGCTGGGATTACAGATGTGAGCCACCACGCCTGGCCTGTTTGTTTTTATTTAATGCAAAATAAATAAAATTGATTGCACTTTAGTTCCAGAGTTAAAAGGTTTTTGTTGTTGTTGTTGTTGTTGTTTTGTTTTGTTTTAGAGACAGGATTTTCCTCGGTGGCCCAGACTGCAGTGCAGTGGCTATTCACAGGTACAGTCATGGCTCACTGAAGCCTCTAACTTCTGGGCTCAAGCGATCCCCCTCTCAGCCTCCTGGGTAGCTGGAACCACAGGCACGAATCACCACACAGGAGAAAGGCCAAGTTTTAAGTTGGTTTAACTGACCTGCGCTCCCACCCACAACCACCAGAACACTTCTAAGTTTCTACTTACTGGCCTGTTGCAGCAACACAAAAATGGCAGGCCTGCCACATCAGGATCAAAGGTAATTAGTATTACAAATTAGTAATTTGCAGCGATTATCTAATTAATATCCATCCAGAGTTCCAAAAAATAGTGGAAGCGGCTAATCAGAGATACCAAGATCCACTGGATCTCGGCCTGCCACCGCCCCCGACGCCCTGTCAGCTCTGTCCCTTAACCTTCTACGGACCCATGCAAAGGGCGGCTCCTCATAGCTCTCCCAGTGCACTACAGGGAGCTCCGTCCCCAAAGCTTCCCTCCGCTGTTCCCGGCTTCGCTGGAGCCGTCCTTCCCTCAGCCCCCGATGGCTTCTTGGCTAGGCCCTCCGCATGTGTAGCGTCAGGCAATGGTAAGAACTGCGGGGAAAACAGTGGTGAGGGCATGCCAGTTTGGAGAGAGAGGGGATTGCAATTTTAGATAAAATCATCAGGGAAACCTCTCCCATGAGAAACACTGGAACGGAACCCTGCGGGATGAGAGTGAGCCACATGCTATCGGGGGAAAAGCGGTGCAGACTCAGGTCAGTGGGGTCATTACTTGCTCTGTATCTTTCACACCTGCGCAACGGGGTCCAGGGGTCAGAAAACAAAGTAAGAAAAATTATGCATGAAAGGAGGCAGCCTTAGGCCGGGCGCGGTGGCTCACACCTGTAATCCCAGCACTTTGGGAGGCCGAGGCGGGCGGATCACGAGGTCAGGAGATCGAGACCATCCTGGCTAACACGGTGAAACCCCGTCTCTATTAAGAAATACAAAAAAAACTAGCCGGGCGAGGTGGCGGGCGCCTGTAGTCCCAGCTACTCGGGAGGCTGAGGCCGGAGAATGGCGTGAACCCGGGAGGCGGAGCTTGCAGTGAGCTGAGATCCGGCCACTGCACTCCAGCCTGGGCGACAGAGCGAGACTCCGTCTCAAAAAAAAAAAAAAAAAGGGAAAAAAAAGAGGACAGCCTTTCCAGCACCCAGGGCCCCGCTCCCTCCGGCCCCGATTCCCACGGCTCCGCCCCTAGCCTCACATTCCCTCGGCTCCGCCCTAATCCGTTCCGCCCCGTCTCTTGACCTGCGCTCCCACCCACAACCACCAGAACACTTCTAAGTTTCTACTTACTGGCCTGTTGCAGCAACACAAAAATGGCAGGCCTGCCACATCAGGATCAAAGGTAATTAGTATTACAAACTAGTAATACTAATATATAGGGGATGGCCCCGCCTATAGGACCATGACTCCGCCCCTCTCCGCTCTCCGTAGTCACGGAGCTGAGCATCAACGATTGGGCTGAGTCGGAGACGTCGTTTCCTGATTGGCCGTGTTGTGCGGCGGCTTCTCGCGCAGCTGATGACCTGGAAGTGATGCCTGAAGCTGGGGACCGCGTGGGCTCGCCTCCCTGGGACTAGGTTTCCGTGGCCGCTGCGATGACCAAAATAAAGGCAGATCCCGACGGGCCCGAGGCTCAGGCGGAGGCGTGCTCCGGGGAGCGCACCTACCAGGAGCTGCTGGTCAACCAGAACCCCATCGCGCAGCCCCTGGCTTCTCGCCGCCTCACGCGGAAGCTCTACAAATGCATCAAGAAAGGTGAGGCGGGAGCCGGCGTGGCCGGAATGGGGTCGCGGGTGGCGGGGCGAGGCCCCCGACCGACTCTTCTGTTGTTGCAGCCGTGAAGCAGAAGCAGATTCGGCGCGGGGTGAAAGAGGTTCAGAAATTTGTCAACAAAGGAGAAAAAGGGTAAGAACCCTCCTTTAGATTTTGCATTTCTAAACGTAAACGGAGAAATCTCTGCTTAGTAGGTGCACAGTAAAAAGGTTGACTCTGACCTAGCCCCATATGCAGAAGCCAATCAAGCAGTCGGTAAAGTCCCTTTGGTACAATACCGATACATCAGGTATACGAGCTCAAAGTGAATTCCAAAGTGAAGCGAATCGTGTAAGCCAAGTTCCTTAGGGTAGACCCACCTTCATTAATGCAGGGACCTTCCTCCTCGGGCTCCGCTCCTTGCCTCAGATTACCTCGGGCCTCCGCCCTAATCCCCTCAGCCCTGAATCTCAGTCCTAGGGATGGCCCTTCTCCAGCTCTGTATTTAAGGAGCTGAGCGTTAACGTTTTTGTTTAGCTCTCACCGGGTTGGAGTGCAGTGGTGCGATCACAGCTCACCGCAGCCTCGTCCCCCTTGGGCTCAAGTGATCCTCCCACCTCAGCCTCCCAAGTAGCTGGGACCACAGGCTTGCGCCGCTACGCCTGGCTGATTGTTGTTGTTTTGCAGAGACAGAGGAGTCTCGCCCTGTTGCCCGGGCTGGTCTTGAACTCCTGGGCCCAAGGGATCCTCCTGCCTCAGCCTCCCGAAGCGTTGAGATTACAGGCATGAACCACCGCGCCTGGCAGCCTTAACTATTGAGTATACTCTTTTTCAGGCACTGTGCTGTGGGAGAAACAATGACATTCATTGATCAGATAATGACACACACACAAATAATTACACGTTGTGATAGCCATGAAGGAAAATGACAGAGTGCAATGAGAATTACTTCTTCACCCCACTTTTCTTAATGGCATTTATCAAAGTTTGAAACTTACTTACATTTTTCTTCCCTGTATCACCCTCTCAGGCCAGATGGTAAGCTCCTTCAGAACAGGGCCTCCGTGCTTTATCCCAAGAAGTGAAACTGTGGGTGCTCAAGAGCTCAATAATGTTGGGCACACTTGATGCTCAATGGCGTCTAACCTCGCTGGGGAGGGCACCTCAGGGCAAGTTTGCCTCAGCAGTCCCATTTGAGCTGAGCTCTTAAGACACAGGGATTAATTTGGGGGGGGGGGGGGGGAGGATCCTGCCAGAAGAAAGAGGCCTCGGGGCAGGAGAGGGTCTGGTGAGCAGAGGTGCTACCTTCTTAGGAGGCTTGTAGGCCACAGTAAATTTAGTTTTTATACTCAGTGCTTTGGAAGCTATTGGGGGTTAAAGCCAGGAAGTGACATAATTTTTATTACTTTTTACACCCTAAGATTTTTCTGGCAGTTGAAGAAAGGATTAGAGAGGTACGAGTAGGTTGGGGAAAGTTCAGGCAGTAGACTACTGTAGTCGTGGAGAGGTGATGGTGGAGACAGAGTTAGAGGGGACAGATTTGAAAGGACTTTAGATGTGGAGAATGGGGAGGTAATGACAACTTTTCGGTTCTGGCACGCCCAGTTGGAGGGAGAGAGGGCCCAGTCTGAGATGTGAACAGTGGAGGGGACCAGATTTGTGTAGAAAGATCACAAGCTTGGCTTTGGATAAGGTTTTGGGGTGCCGTAGACACATGACTTCCACCCCTCCCCCCACCAGGAGACCTGTCAAATACGCAGATGGCTATAGGGGTTTGGAGCATGGAAGAGAGGGCCAGGCTGGAGATGGTAGGTAAATCTGGGAGTTTTCAGCACACAGATGGCACTTGACCCCACGGCAGTGGCTCTGGTCAGCCGGGAAGAAGGTACTGCGAGGGGATGGCAGCCGAGGATAAGGCTGTGAGGAACACTCACAGTTAAAGGCGCTTAATAGACGGGGAGCCGGCAGAGGAGCGCTAGGTGTGGGGAAGAGCGCTTTCAGCTGAGGACTCTGTCCTTGTGTGTCTGCCTGTTACCCAGTGGGAGAGCAGACTTTTCCTTCTGTGTCTTCAGGCTCCTGAGGCCCTTGCCCCCCCAGTCTTCACACCTGGCCAGCTAGGAACCCTGGCTGAGGCGTCTCTGGCAAGCTTTCATTGCCTCACTGTCACTCTTGGGACAGAGCCCATGCTTCTTAGCCTGGTACTCAAGGCCTTGGAGGTGTCCCCTGCCAGTCTCTCTGGTGCCATTCTGATTCTCCCACCTCATGCTCTCCCCACTCCCAACCCCTCCATGGGCTGCCTGACACAGTCATCATTTAGCGTGCTGTTCAAGTATCACCTCCTGGTTGAAAGCTTTTTTGACTCTCCAAAGAGAGCTGAGCTTATACACCTTGGCACCCATCCTGTACTTCACCTGTCCGAGCACTACCTCACTTTGATGGCACTTACATGTTGCCAAGAGGTAGAGATCACCCCAGAAGAGTGCACTCACCACACACAGTTTTCTCTCTCTCCGTAAGACCCAGCCCAGGGCGGCACTTACAACTGAAAGGAGGGAGCAAAGCCAGAAACGACTGTTTCCTCTCATTTCAGGATCATGGTTTTGGCAGGAGACACACTGCCCATTGAGGTATACTGCCATCTCCCAGTCATGTGTGAGGACCGAAATCTGCCCTATGTCTATATCCCCTCGAAGACGGTAAGGAGCACATGGCCCCCTGACCTTGCTCAGCACTGGGGTGTCTGGGATCGTCTGCCGTAGCAGAAGAGTATGGGACAGAGCCAGGAGTGTTGGAGCTAAGACAGGCCTGGATGGATTCTCGGCTCCATGTCTTCTTAGTTTTGTGACTACAGATGAGTTACCTCTTGCATTTCAGTTCCCATCTTATAAAATGGGAATCCTAGCCCAGGTGCTGTGGCTCACACCTGTAATCCTAGTGCTTTGGGAGGCCAAGACAGGAGGATCAGTTGAGGACAGTAGTTCAGGAATAACCTGCGCAACAAAGTGAGACTCCATCTCTACAAAAAAAATTTTTTTTAATTAGCTGGGTGTGGTGGCACATGCCTGTAGTCCCAGCCACTTGGGAGGCTAAAGTGGGAGGATCACTTGAGCCCAGGAGTTCGAGGCTGCAGTGAGCCATGATCATACACCACCACACTCCAGACTGCATGATAGAGTGAGGCCCTGTCTGGGGGGAAAAAAAAAAAGGCTGGAGGGTGGATCTTGGGTAGCTACAGTATCACTTGTTGGGATAAAGCAGGGAGAGGCCCTGTTCTGAAGGAACTTACCAATTTGGCTTAAGAGTAAGAACCGAAGTCAGTTCTCTGTGGACTATGAGAATAAAAAGAGACAGATGTATGTGAGTAAGCTTTGTAAGCTAAGATGCTTCACCCATGTTAGTCCTGTTAGGTGGGTTTAGGCTCAGGGGGACCTCTAGCTGTCTTTATCTTACATAGCAGGGGCCAGATCTGAGGCACAGGAAGTGAGGGATGGCAGGGACCGGGACGGCCCCTGCTGGACTGGAGCCCTTTCATAGCTGTCATGTGGGAATGTAGGCTGTGTGTGGCTAGACCATGCCTTGAAAGTCTGATTGAGTTTAAATGATGGCAACCAATTCAAGATGCTTTTTTTTTTTTTTTTTTTTTTTTTTTTTTTTTTTTTTTTTT